>NC_083575.1:39047153-39229653 GCF_027579695.1 Neoarius graeffei | reverse complement strand
CACCCACCGTCTGTCTGTCTCTCTCTCTCTCTCTCTCGCTGCAGACTGAGCCGCCAGCGCTGCACTTCACAATCAGATGGATCCTCTTCTTTATCTGTTCCTGATATGCTCCTTAATTGCTGTATCTCTTTAAAATGCATATGTTCATAATTATCATTGCTATTTTTACTGTTATTATATGAGTGATTCCACGCTTATGAGTACTGAAATGGGGACATGAACTTATTTTTAAAAATTCACCTAAAACCATTTCTTTTTTTACCATCAGGTCACAAAACATGTAATCTTTAATGAATGATGTGTTAAAAGATAACTTTCATTTTCTGAGATGTAATAAAAACATATTTATATGCCAAAGTCAAGCCTATGAGTTCCAAAATGATGTCTGTTACATTACTTCTGTTACGATTGTCCATCTCGCGTCTGTTACAAATTAATTACAATCTAGCTATATACCATGTTAATCTTATTGAAAGAATGTGTATGTTTATTCTACTACACATGTTTATTAATTATATTTGCTAAAACATCACCTTCCTATGTTTCAAAAAGTAATTCTACATTGTTAAAATTGAGAATATATATGTCCACAACACTTCTGTTACGTTCTGACTTTGGCATATAAATATGTTTTTATTACATCTCAGAAAATTAAAGTTATCTTTTAACATATCATTCATTAAAGATTACATGTTTTGTGACCTGATGGTAAAAAAAAGAAATGGTTTTAGGTGAATTTTTAAAAATAAGTTCATGTCCCCATTTCAGTACCCATAAGCGTGGAATCACTCATATGTTAACTTTTTTGCAAATTAAATTCATTCTCATAACCTTGTAATGACAGGGCTGTGTTGCTAGTGTTTTAAACACGGATGAAAATCATATATTTTCCCCATATCTGGCTGGTAGACTACATGCCTCGATGTGATCTCCCTTTGGAATGAATTTGCGCATTTACCATGTTGCAACGTTTTAAAACTGTTACAGTTCAATCAAATTCTATCTAATTCAAATACGAGAGCGCATAATATGTTAATGTGATTCGATGTTCTCATTCGAGCATGACATGCTGCCTTTGTAAGAAAGCTTTGGTGTTGTTTTTTTCCCCCCACTTTTGTGGTTTCCTGCAGGTGTGGCAAACGATGTTTGTTATCATTTAGCACGATTAAAGATGCTTCCCTTATAAGAAAGCGTGTGTTTTTTTGAAACTGGGGGACTGGGGGTGCGTCAACCTGGTTGGAGTATAGAAGGGGGTGCACGGCCAAAACAGTTTGGGAACCGCTGCTGTATAACATACTTATTATAGCAATTATATACCCTACATAAGCATTTGATTTTCACAGGTGTACAAAAACAACTACACACACAAATCTGGTCTTCGCGCACTCACTGCCGATGTGCTAAATCAAACACACGAGTAAGTGCGCTTCCATCACAACACATCCCACACTGTTCTCACCATACAAAGGCATTAAAAGGTTCATTTTCACCATCGTGACACGGCATGTAGGTCACAGACAGCTCAAATTAACAGCTGCTGACAGTCCATACCTCCAAATTAACAATGGTGGCCATGGTGAAGGCTTGAGAGGAGAAAGGCCTTCGCCACTCATTCGTTCACTCTCATCCTCACGCCCACACTCTCTCACTCTCTCTTCTTCTGCTTCTCTCACAGAGCCCACAAGCAGCTGTCACCATGGAGGAAAGCCTGTCAATCTCAGCCCCTAATCCAAAGGCACATGGATGGGGACATGTCACATATGTTAAGGAG
Source organism: Neoarius graeffei (assembly GCF_027579695.1). NCBI lineage: Eukaryota > Metazoa > Chordata > Actinopteri > Siluriformes > Ariidae > Neoarius > Neoarius graeffei. Next base: position 39,227,882 of record NC_083575.1, on the reverse strand, counting down.
GGGAGAGGTGGAATGACTGGAGGACAGAGAAGGGGGTGAAAGGAAAGGGACAGCAGGATTAAAAAAAAAAAAAAAGCCACTTTGACATGTGGCTGGCAACCAGCTCTGAGTAACCAGCGTGCCAGCAGCTGGAGCGCTTCCACTAAACTCCCCTGACAGAAGTGCTTTGGAAAGTGGCACTGAGGACCTGTGGAAATGCCACATTACTGATACAGAGAAAGATACGCATGTACATATTAGTGTACCCAAAGATAAAATCCATATGGCCCGTACAGCAATTTTAACAGGCTTTCGTCTAAACCGGGGAACAGGGGTACTGCGCCCTCTTACTCTCGGCGTGCGCCTCCTTACCGAAATGCCGATTGAACCCCAAGTCACACTTGGGCCATGCACTTATATGCTACTGCACAACATCCAATCTTTCTCAAAACGATCTTTTCTCCGTGAAAACATCCCAGCAACACCACGTGACAATGTGTCTGATCATTAAATACGTTATAATTACTCCAAAAGTATTCCAATCATAGTAGATACACCGCCAGACGGTGCAAAAACAATCCGAACTGGCGCCTCAGTCTGGAAAACGTCGTGTTGTTTACTTGTCGCGGCTGCTCTCGCGAGATTTGACATGGGTTACATACAAGGTCAGCTGACTTGTAGAGCGAGATTTCTCGAGACTGAATGACCTTTCACCCACCAGCGCAGGAGTTTTTGACAGAAGTAGTTCGTGAGTTGTTTTTGTTGACACTTGGGCATTTAAAGATGTCATCCAGCGGCACGAAACGGAAGAAAGCCAAAGACTGTCCAGGACAGAAGATGATTACTTTTCTTTTTCAATGTTGACAATTTGTTACAATTTCCCTGTCAGATAGCCTCAGAATGTCCCACTGTAGCCTCAATTTTTCAAAGGCTTCGCACGTCGGAGGGGGGGGGCGGACAACCGGCACCATCCCCCCCCGCCATGGTGAGCACCCTCATACTAAATTTTTCTAGAAAAACCCCTGTTTAATATGAAAAGATCTTGACTGAACATACATGAAAATAAATGACTGTTCTCTAGCTGCAAATCATCTGTCTCAGGCACAATGTTTACATGCTTTTGCTGAAAATTCAGAAAAAGAAACCTTTGTCACATGCACACTTCAAGCACAGTGAAATTCATCCTCTGCATTTAACCCATCTGAAGCAGTGAACACACGCGCACACACACAGAGCAGTGGGCGGCCACACTACAGCACCCGGGGAGCAGTCAGGGGTTCAGTACCTTGCTCAAGGGCACTTCAGCCCAAGGCCGCCCCACGTTAACCTAACTGCATGTCTTTGGACTGTGGGGGAAACCGGAGCACCCGGAGGAAACCCATACAGACACGGGCAGAACATGCAAACTCCACACGGAAAGGCCCTCGCCGGCCGCTGGGTTCGAACCCAGAACCTTCTTGCTGTGAGGCGAGCGTGCTAACCACTACACCACCGTGCCGCCAAGTGGCATTAGGATTCTCTAAATGCCGCTACTCGTATACAACCATGACAAAAATCATTTAGATCTTTTATGTTTGATTTTCACCTGTATGTCTCTGAGGCAGCATGAGAGTCGGATTCCATCGCTATTTGTAACAGCGACGCAGTGTAGTTTGTTGGGAAGGTGAATATCAAGATAAAAGGATACAAATATTCATCAAGTTTTAATTTTATGACAGCAGACAAAATAGTATTACTGCAGGAATTATTTAACAGTTATTCGCCGAAGGTGAAGCGAATATCGGTGAATAATGACTGAGCTTGAGGCAGATAATTGTTTTAGTATAAATACACAAGTGATTTTTTTTTTTAAACTGTATTAAAAAATTATTTATTTCAAAATTCAAAAGTGGCATGCAAATGTAATAAAGGCATGCTCAGTTTGGTCTCACTTATCTACGTCGAGTCACATAAAATATTTTGTTTTGAAAAAGATAAAATAAATCACAATTCCACTTTACCTTTGAATAGTTTTAGACCAAACTCTGTAGCATCTTTAGTGCTTTTAGGAACAGCATTTTCTTTCATAACATGTCATTCTTCCTCACTTACGGTGATGACGCACTGGCCACCATTTTGCCGAGTCGCTCAAGGTGATTGGTCGAGAAATTCGGACTATTTTTCGATAATCAGTGCATGTGATTCTATAAATCGACCGTGTATTTATACTAAAAGTGCTTATGGTGGTTGTCAATTCAGATGCTAGTTTTAAATGTATTTAAACACACAGACAACACTAGTTATCATGCAAGTTGGTTAATCAGGAGGTTCTTTAGCATTAATTTAAAAAATTAACCAACAGATAAGCCAAGTTTAAAAAAAAAACAAAAAAGAGAGAAAGAAAGACAGGCAAGGAGAAGAAGAAGAATGCCTTTGTCATCACTGCACAAATGTACAACAAAATTTAGTTCATCATAGGAGAGCAAAGCCGCTGCGTACCGCCACTCTTGGGCACTTCAGTCCAAGGCCGCCCCCATGTTAACCCAACTGCATGTCTTTGGACTGTAGGAGAAACTAGAGCACCCGGAGGAAACCCACACAGACACGGGGAGAACATGCAAACTCCACACAGAAAGGCCCCCGTCAGCCACTGGGCTCAAACCCAGAACCTTCTTTGCTGTGAGGCGACAGTGCTAACCACTACACCACCGTGCTGCCATCTAGCAGCAGAAATGCTGACTGCTTTTGGTGATCTGAGCAGATTGCCCATCTTGCTAAAAGCAGCCAGAAATCCTATTACGAAAATGAGAAACAAAATTTTGCATGTTTGTCTTACAGAATGTCATTTGGTGTATTTTTACCTAAAGGTGCAAACGCAGAGCAGTGCAGAAATATTAATTGTGCAGGCAGTGTGACTTACCAAGTCTGAAAGTGTCTTCAGAAACAGTTTCTTACGCCTTAATCATTTAATTTTACACAAACCAAAGTAAATGATACAGAAAAGCAATTAAACAAAGGCGGCTAAATCTTTATGGAACTTATTAACTGATTACTCTCAGATGCTAACGGGACTCGAAATGAACGCTTCATTTAAGGCAGGCGCATGAATACTCAGACTAAGGCCCTGTCCACACGGCAACGGATTCAGGTGAATCCGATACAATTGTTTATCGTTTCGGCCTGGCGTCCACATGGCACAGGCGTTTAGGGTGCCCCAAAACGCAATCTTTTGAGAACGGGTTCCAGAGTGGAAAGATCTGGCAACGTTGCCGTTGCGAAGTCGTCTGGATGAGTAGAACGGATTTGCTTATGATGACGTCACAACCACATGACTGTGTGCTTCACGCTGGGTAGAAGTGTAACGAACTCGATGCGAGTTGTCAACAAATCCTATAACTTGGTTCATGAAACGCACTTACAAAATATTTTCACTGTGAATATTTATTGTGTAATGGTGCAAAGTGAGAGAGAGAGAGAGAGAGAGAGAATAGCCCTTAGGGCAGAGTCAATCCCGCCAGCAAAAATAGGGAAAAAAAAGGAGCGATCTCACCTCTTCAGATGTTGGTTTAAGTCCTACAATACATTCCTCAAAAAGGGCATAGAAGAACAAATTAATCCATCAACGTGTAGCATTCAATTTATTCCGGACCATTAAAGACGCCGCCTTCCGCGTAGAATCATACGTCATCCTCGCCGCCATATTGGATGGGTCAAAGCGGAGAATAAAGATGCCTCATTCATGTGCTGCGTTTAACTGTACCAACAGGTTTGCCGTCCAAACAAGATCACATGGGATTACCTTTCACAGGTGAGACTGGAAAAATACTTTTCATTGTATTTGGTCATTATAACGTAACTTTACGGACAGATTTTTCTGACTTTGTGGCTAATATGAAGTCTCGCGCATAATAGTTTATGCGCATGCGTCCTTACTTCTTCTATTGTTCTGGTGTCTCCGAAGTTACAGCGCCCCTAGAGGTGTCGCATGTGTATTGCATCGTTTTCAGCAAGCGTTGCGTTGCCATATGGACCTGATATTTTACTGATCGTTGCCCATGTGGACGCGATATTTTTTTAAATAACATCTCGTTGCCGTTGTCGTGTGGATGTAGCCTAAGTGTCTCTGAAGCAGCGCCCCATTCAGCGAGTGTGATGTTTACATCATGGGGATCCTTTCCATGTTATCAGACACTCATTCATATTGCTGTAAACAGCTAAATATTCAGGCATTACTTTGGAAATAGACTTCATCATGAACTCTTTGTGACTTCTTTTGTAAATATCTGATGGGCGTTACATCAGAGACCAGAAGAAGAGAAAGGTAAAACAAGGACCGTGGACAGTCATTTTCTACAGTTCCTCGACAATTATTGAAGTAAACAGACAGGTGTCTCTCTGCAGGGATCCTTTCCATGTTATCAGACACTTAGAATTATATTTTGAGCCTGTCAGTAGTGAAACCAAGTGGTTTAATTTGACTTGGATATTTTCCCCCTAGGATGACACTGCAGCCGTTTTGCGGTTACTGGTCATTGTGTTCTAACTCAATACTGGACGGAGATCAAACATTTTTGTCCTTAATAAAAATTTGGACCAAAAAAAAGGAGACGCAAATAGGGCCCAAGTTAAAAAAACACCAAAGTTTCCCCTCTTAGAAATAAACGTGTGCTGTTCTGCAAGCGTCTACTTAGAGTAATAAAGACTTAACATTTTCCAATTAAATCCAGATTGTTGCCAAAAAACAAAACAGTAATTTCCAGCATTTCTCCCTTTGCTAAACAGTCAAGGGTAAACATTTGTCAATTCATATCTACCCATCCCTTGGTTAAATTGGGTTAACGTATTTAAAATGAAGTAATTTCAACAAAACTTAAAATATAGGGTGTTCAAAACCTAGCAGTGTATTATGCATATGTGCATAATTATAAAATACGGGGCCTACAAGATTTACATGGCATACCACCACCACATCAACATCAACAGCTGGTCTAATGTGGAACAGCAACCAGAAAAAAAATATTTTTTCCAGGAATGAAAAGTAAGCTAAATATTAAATATCAGAATTAATATGGTGGAGAAGTCCTGCCTCAAGTGGAGGAGTTTAAGTATCTCAGGATCTTGTTCACAAGTGAGGGAAGGATGGAGTGGGAGATCGGCAGGCGGATCGGTGCAGCCTCCGCAGTGATGCAGTCGCTTTACCGGTCCGTCGTGGTGAAGGAGCTGAGCCACAAGGTGAAGCTCTCGATTTACCGGTCGATCCACGTTCCGACTCTCAGCTATGGCCATGAGCTTTGGGTAAATGACAATGAACAACAAGATCACGGATACAAGCGGCCGAAATAAGTTTCCTTCGCAGGGTGGCTGGGCGCTCCCTTAGAGATAGGGTGAGAAGCACAATCACTCGGGAGGAGCTCGGAGTAGAGCCGCTGCTCCTCCACATCAAGAGGAATCGGCTGAGGTGGCTCGGGCATCTTTTTCGGATGCCTCCTGGACGCCTCCCTGGGGAGGTGTTCCAGGCATGCCCCACCGGGAGGAAGCCCCGGGGAAGACTCAAGACACGCTGAAGGGACTATGTCTCTAGGCTGGCCTGGGAACGCCTCAGTGTTCATCCCGAGAAGCTGGCTGAGGTGTCTGGGGAGAGGGAAGTTTGGGCTTCCATGCTCAAACTGCTGCCTCCGCAACCCAGCCCCGGATAAGCGGATGAAGACGAGACGAGAATTAACAGAGACAAGACGAGAATTAACAGAGAGCTGGACTCTCTGGTGACGGTGGCAGAGAAGAGGTCTGTGGACAAACTACTGAACATCATGGACGATGCCAGTCACCCTCTGCACACCGTCATCAGCAACCAGAGGAGCCTGTTCAGTGACAGAACGCTCCTTCCCAAGTGCAGGACGAACAGACTCAAAAACTCCTTTGTCCCTCACGCCATCAGACTGTACAACTCCTCTCTGGGGGGAGGAGGGGTAACAGGAGGACAGAGGACGGGAAGGAGCAGTAGCCTAGCCTAACAATAAGCAATACCGGACAATGTGCAATATAAAGTGCAATATCTTTCCTGCTTCCCCACACACACACTTACCCTAACCCCACTTCTCCCCCCTTTCCCCATCCCCCTCCCTCTCTTCCCCATATCTTATTCTTTCATATTTGTATACGTAAATACTTAATTTATTTTAATTTATCTAGAAGTTTTTCTCCATTTCTTTTCTCCGTTTATCTGTAATGATGCTGCTGGAATCTTAATTTCCCTGAGGGAACCCTCCCAAAGGGATCAATAAAGTTTTATCTAATCTAATCTAATCTAATCTAATCTAATCTAATCTAATCTAATCTAATCTAATCTAATCCAACACTTGCCAAAATAAAGGAAGCTTTTCTGGTATCATCCCATAAGATGAAGAGGATTAATATCAGCATAAACAATAAGTCCATGAATTACTAGCATTACAGAATAGGAACAGAATAACATTTACCTTTAAAAATGATGTTAAAATATCTGAAATGTCTTATTTCGGAGAAAACGTTCACAAAAAGCACCACATATGTGACCTACAACAATAAAGAGATTAAGGAAGGCTGGGTCTGTACCTGGTGGTGCTGGATTCGCTGCACACTACAGCGGAACGAACTGTACAGGCTGAAATTTGAAATGTCTTTCGTCTTGCTCTTCTGATCTGCCTGCTGCTGCTCTTTAACAGCCGTCTTAGACAGTGTAGACTGGATTGTCACATCACTCCTATCACATCTGGGAATTCATATAAAGATGAACATCAAATACAAAAAAACATAAAAGAGATAGGACACCTACAGATAGAAGTAGAAGCAGAGGCGTGTCTCACAGTGATCGGATGTAGGTCAGCGTCTCTCCATCTTTAGCAATCATATCAGCTAGAATTTGCTCAGCACCTGTGGCAACCTCTTCAAGAGTGGACAAACCTGTGGACCCCCGCAACACACACTTAATACATATTACAGTTATTCAGTGAGGTATTGGCATTGCATCATAGGACATGAAAAAGCAGATCAAACAAGGTCAACTGCGAGCTACTGCTCACTTACGTATCCCCCCTGCTGTCGCTTATATCAGAATGCAAGCAATCGAAGGAATAGGACACTCATTATGAATATTGACTTTAACAAATAATTAACCCTGAAACAAGTAAAGAGCAGTGTCTCTCCCCATGGAGAGATGGTCATTTTGAAATCGCATTTTGCTTCTTGAAATAGCGCTAAAATCCACCCTATACATTTCATAAATATATTCAGTCGGTAAACAGGAAGTCGATGTGCGGCAGACCTGAAAACAATATATACGGTATAGAACCCCAAGCTGAAGCTCAGTACCAAAATGTCAAGCAGCTGTGATTTATAGCTGCTGAGAAAAGTGCTATGAAAATTTTGTAAATCCACGCTATATGTGTTTCATAAATATATTCAATTGGTAAACAAGAAATCGATTTGCGACAGACCTGAAAACAGTATACATGGTATAGAACCCCAAGCTGAAGTTTGGTACCAAGTGGGTATGATTTGTGGTTGCTGAGAAAAACGGTGTTTTGGACAGACGGAGATACGGACAGAGGTATAATGATAATAATAATAATAATAATAATAATAATAATGACAAATCATTTATTATATTATGTAACATGCTAGGCGGCACGGTGGTGTAGTGATTAGCGCTGTCGCCTCACAGCAAGAAGGTCCGGGTTTGAGCCCCGGGGCCGGCGAGGGCCTTTCTGTGTGGAGTTTGCATGTTCTCCCCGTGTCTGCGTGGGTTTCCTCCGGGTGCTCCGGTTTCCCCCACAGTCCAAAGACATGCAGGTTAGGTTAACTGGTGACTCTAAATTGACCGTAGGTGTGAATGTGAGTGTGAATGGTTGTCTGTGTCTATGTGTCAGCCCTGTGATGACCTGGCGACTTGTCCAGGGTGTACCCCGCCTTTCGCCCGTAGTCAGCTGGGATAGGCTCCAGCTTGCCTGCGACCCTGTAGAACAGGATAAAGCGGCTACAGATAATGAGATGAGATGAAACATGCTAGGATAAAAAAAAAAAACATACACATCAACTTTTTGCCAACTACTAGAGGCAATATAACATTGCTGTTACTAACAAGCAACTGCTGAAGAGGATGCACCAGAGACAGTACATTGCTGCCCTCTAGTGACTGAATTCCTGAATAAATATTCTGATTTTGCACACAATAAATTCGGTGTTATTAAAAATAAACAAATAAACATTTAACTTAATATCAGCATATAACCCCCTGGATCTGAAACATCCATTTACAGCACAGTGAGCAAAACAGATATCCTTATTTACTGTGCACAAAGGATCCCCTGGTAGACCGAGTCCACCAAGTTTGGTGAAGAGAAATTTGTAAAATATGCCATAGAGAGCAGGTGAATTGATTCTCCAGAGATCTGGAATGTTTTCAAAAGAACCTAACAGAATTGTAAAACTTAAATGGCCAGGACTGTTTCATCCCTGACCTACTCTCTAATGGATATCGCTTCTAATCCTCCATATGGACAAATATTACACATCAGTGTGAACAATGGTGCTTGTAACGTGTGTACACAAACATGCAACTACGAGTGCTTAAGGATAATGCACGCTAAGTAAGTACAACAGTGATCAGTACTCTAATAAGCGTCCTACCTTCAGTATTGGGCTGGATCAGTGAGTGCAGATCAAGTGTTTGTGGCGACTGTAGAAGAGCCAGAGCTGCAGGCTCGAGACCAAGCTGCTTCGCTCGCCGTGCCTTTGACAACTTACTGCCCTTCTTATATGGTGCATACTGGAAAGTCCAAAATGTTATAATTTCCCAATAAAAATGGCAAATTTATGCAATCCTTTAACTGATTAAAACATTTCATGATGAACAGTAAATAGAAGTTGTAGACTATATTGCATCCTGACCACATGATCCAGTTCATCAGCACTTTTGCAGTTCTTCAGAGTTTTCTCAAGTTCAAAGGTCAAACATCCCTCTTTCTTCAGGGTTTGGGTGATGGACTGAAACTTCTTTGCCACTGAGCTAACACACACACACACACACACACACACACACACACACACACACACACCCCTTTACTATAAACTCATCTAATGCATAAAGTACAGCATCTTAAGCCACTGAAATGTACTTGCTTATTTGTAAAATATATAACAGAGTGCAATAAGTGAAGAAAATACTAAGAAGGTTAAATGGGGCCAGCCACTAGAGATGAAATAATCGTATCATAATCTTAATGCTGACTATGTAATTTCAATAATAATATATTTCTGGGACAAAAAGCAAAGCTGTCTTCCATTCAGAGAAAATGTCAAACAAAAACAAGCATGAGCGTACACCAACTGTGCTTTCTACACCAACTGGTTAACAAGTTTAGATGTTTTGTTAACAAAAAAGTAGCTTCAGCCAACTGAACTTCACAGAGTTCCTTTAGGAAACATATCTATGTCGAGTACCTGTACTGCAGCAAGTCAGTTTGGATGTTTGACCAAGCACAAACAACTCCATATAAATTGTACATCCTATATTTCAGATTTTCATCATAATCTGAAGTAGACACTGCTTCAGACTTTCCCCCCGGCTCACTCACCAGAGCTCCTCCAAAGCAAGCTGCACATCCCTCACAGCATCTGCATCCATGTGGTTGATCAGCTCTTTCCTGTAGCGCACTATGAACGGGATGGTGTTCTCCTCCCGCAGGAGCTGAGCAATATTAGCACAGACCCACTGCTCCACTCCAGTCTTCTCAGCTAAAACCTTCATAGAGAGCAAGCGTGCGTGCACACACGCGTTTCAGAATAAGCTGTACTGAATGCAATAAACCATTAAATCAAAAGTATTATCTTGGACATTTCAAATTACCGTTATTGCTGTTCCACTTATGTCATTAGAAGCTGAAGACAAGGTGTCTTACTCAAAAAAAAAAAAAAAAAGCTACAGAGGTGTTCTGTTTGTAAACATTTCAAAATTATAAAAATTTCCTAAACTACAAACCCCAATTCCAAACAAGAGTGTTCTGAGAGCACAATATCCCCCACTGGCAACTATATCTATGCTATAACTGCTTAATACACCCTCATGAAAATGTCAAAGTACAAGTTTGGTAAATCAAGGGCTGTAACGCTGATCAAATGCAACTGAATATCATAGCACAGAGACAGCTCTGGTTAAAGTAGTAAACGACCTACTGTTGGCGTCTGATCAGGGCTGTGTCTCGCTGCTTGTATTGCTTGGCCTTAGTGCAGCATTTGATACCATTGATCATTCCATTCTTCTGGATAGTCTAGAAAATGTTGTGGGATTTAAGGGAACGGCCCTCTCCTGGCTCAGGTCTTATTTAACTGATCGCTATCAGTATGTTGATATAAATGGTGATATTTCTAGACGTACTGAGGTAAAGTTTGGTGTTCCACAAGGTTCTGTCTTGGGCCCACTGCTTTTTTCTCTATATATGTTACCTCTGGGTGATATTATTCATAAACATTGTATTAGTTTCCACTGTTATGCTGATGAGACACAGTTGTATGTTTCTGCAAAACCTGATGAGAGACACCAGCTTAATAGAATTGAGGAATGTGTGAAGGACATTAGACACTGGATGCTTATCTTCATTCTGCTTAACTCTGACAAGACTGAAGTACTTGTACTAGGACCACATGCAGCTAGAAGTAAGTTTTCTGATTACACAGCAACTCTGGATGGCCTTTGTTTCTTCACGTGCAGCAGTAAAAGACCTCGGGGTGATTATTGACCCCAGTCTTTCATTCGAAACTCACATTGATAACATCACCCGGATAGCTTTCTTTCATCTCAGAAATATTGCTAAGATAAGAAATTTCATGTCACTACATGACGCGGAAAAACTAGTTCATGCTTTCGTTACCTCCAGGTTGGATTATTGTAATACCTTACTGACTGGATGTTCCAATAAGTGCATAAACAAGCTCCAGTTAGTTCAAAATGCAGCAGCAAGAGTCCTTACTAGAACTAGAAAATACGACCACATCACCCCTGTCTTATCCACACTGCGTTGGCTCCCAATTAAGTTTCGTATTGATTATAAAATACTACTATTGACCTTTAAAGCACTGAATGGTCTCGCGCCACAGTATCGGAGTGAACTTCTGGTCCTCTATGACCCGCTACGCCTACTTAGATCAAAAGGTGCAGGCTATCTGCTGGTACCTTGGATAGTGAAGGCTACATCAGGGGGCAGAGCCTTTTCTTACAAAGCCCCACAGTTATGGAACAGCCTTCCAAGTAATGTTCGGGAATCAGGCACAGTCTCAGTGTTTAAGTCTAAGCTGAAAACATCTCTGTTTAGTCAAGCCTTTTGTTAATGGTGTTTATGAGGTAAAGGTGTAGATCTGGAGGGTCCTCAGACAGAGTGTTTTGGTAAACTGGGACGTATGGATGCTGTCAGTCCCCCACTCACTTGCTCACTCGAGTTTGTTGACGGTGTAGTGGCTGCTGCTTTATGTCCCGGGGCTCCCTCATGCCTGTGTTACCTTCTGGCTCTCCCCTTTTAGTTATGCTGTCATAGTTAGTTGCCGGAGTCCCTGCTTGTACTCAGTGCAACATGTATACTGTTCCTACTTATTCAGGTGGCATTGGGCATACCTAACAACCTGTGTTTTCTCTCTCTTCCCCCCCCCAAATCTGTCCCTCTGAGTTACATGTCAGTCCTGGGATCGAGATGCTGGCCTCTTCTGCTCCTCGGACCTGCCTGGTCCATCCTGGTGCCGTGTGTCTGGTTGGAGTCTCATCGCATCGCTCATGTGGAGGACGGCCCCATGTGGACAGTTGGGGGTCACGCCTGGAGGACACTCTGGACTCTTGCAGTAATGCTTTTGTGGCTGGGGACTGCAGCTGACTTTAGGACTGGAGTTGTCGTGAACGGTTTTGCACTCAGGTTTCCATTGGTGAAGGGTTTATAGCATCAACGAAGCTGACTTTGTTAGGACTGTTAACGTTATAGGCATGTCTGTTGTTGCCCAGATTGGGTGGGGGTTCCCTTTTGAGTCTGGTTCCTCTCGAGGTGTCTTCCTCATGTCGTCTGAGGGAGTTTTTCCTTGCCACCGTCGCCACAGGCGTGCTCGTTGGCGATAGATTGGGGATAAAATTGGCTCATATTTTAAGTCGCTCAAATTCTGTAAAGCTGCTTTGCAACAATGTTTATTGTTAAAAGCGCTATACAAATAAACTTGACTTGACTCGAACGAAATTGCAATATGCGTATTACCGATATATAACAAAGAATCGCGTCAAGTTTCATGAAATTCCTCCAAAAATTGAGAGAGGACTTGATTTCAGAAGGTGAGCGCCCTTCCCGGGACGGACGGACAGACAGACATCGCCACGACATAATCCCCCTTCGGGCCTTTCAGCCAGTGGGGGATTTAAAAAAATAAATAAAATAAAAAGTCAGGATGCTGTGTAAAATGTAAATAAAAACAGAATGCAAAGATTTGTAAATCCTTTTCAACCTATATTCAACTGAATACAATACAAAGACAAGATATGTAATGTGAAACTGATTTTTGTAAACATCTGCTCATTCTGAATGTGAGGCCTACAACATGTCGTCTCCCCCCCAAAAAAAAAAAGTTGGGACAGGGGCATGTTTACCACTGCATGACATCACCTTTTCTTTTAACAACACTGAGGACATTAACTGTTGAAGTTTTGAACAGGAAATTCTTTCCTATTCTTGCTTGATGTACAACTTCAGTTGCTCGGCAGCCCGGGGTCTCCTTTGTCATATTCTGTGCTTCATAAAGTGCCATGCATTTTCAACAAGATGCAGGCAGGTCTCATTGCTTTCTGTTTTTATTTACATTTTACACAGCGTTCCAACTTTTTTGGAATTGGGGTTATTTCATAAAAGTTTCAGAAATTATATGCAGTACCAGTCAAAAGTTTGGACACACTTTCTAATTCAAATGTTTTTTCTTTAACAATTAAAAATCACTTCATGTCTTAAAGTAATGACGGATGTTGCTTTTCTTTACTTACTTGAGTGGTTTTTGACATTCATATGGATTACTACAGTTGTGAAATAGGGCTATTCATTGCTTTTTTATTATTTACTGTTTGATCTCAAACACATTAAGGCGGCAAAAAAATTGCACTAATTAACTTTTGACGAGGCACGCCTGTTAATTGAAAAGCATTCCAGGTGACGACCTCACAAAGCTGGTTAAGATAACCCCAAGAGTGTGTAAAGCGTCATCAAGGGAAACGCTGGCTACTTTGAAGAATCTAAAATATGACACGTATTTGTTTTATAGGCGGCATGGTGGTGTAGTGGTTAGCGCTGTCACCTCACAGCAAGAAGGTCCTGGGTTCGAGCCCCGTGGCCGGCGAGGGCCTTTCTGTGCGGAGTTTGCATGTTCTCCCCGTGTCCGCGTGGGTTTCCTCCGGGTGCTCCGGTTTCCCCCACAGTCCAAAGACATGCAGGTTAGGTTAACTGGTGACTCTAAATTGACCGTAGGTGTGAATGTGAGTGTGAATGGTTGCCTGTGTCTATGTGTCAGCCCTGTGATGACCTGGCGACTTGTCTAGGGTGTACCCCGCCTTTCGCCCGTAGTCAGCTGGGATAGGCTCCAGCTTGCCTGTGACCCTGTAGAAGGATAAAGCGGCTACAGATAATGAGATGAGATTTGTTTTATAGCACTTTTTTGTTTACCGCATAATTCCATACATGTTCTTTCATAGTTCTGATTAGGGCTGTGCTCGTTTGCCATCAGTTGCTCACGATATCGTACCATATATATCGCGATATATCGAGTTACACGATGTCTTTAATGAATTGTAAGCAGAGGGCGCGAGTACATTTGGCACCAAAATTATTCAATCAATGAGTCTCGAGATAAGGCCATGGAGACATGGGGGACGTAATTAGTGGCTTGCAGCGTCTGTAGCAGAGTGCATTGAAGCAGAGCGCCTAATTTCTAGTGCGCATGCCCTGAGTAACTGGAAGCACCATTTGTAAATAAAAACGTTTTTGGTTGGAACAGGTTGCAAGCATGAATTTCCGTCGATTTCTGGCATGAAACATGCTTTAAATCAAGTGAAAATTGATGACAACCTGCTACAGAACCGGGAGATATGCATGAAATGTGTCATATATGGGATTTTCGATTTTCAAGTGAGTAAACGATATCGTATCGTACCCCTGAAAATCGTGCATGATCGAGTATCGTGAGCTGTGAGCGCAGCCCTAGTTCTGATGTCCTCAGTGTTTTCTACATTGTAGAACAATAGTCAAAATACAGAAACACACCCATGAACGAGTCGGTGTGTCCAAACTTTTGCCTGCTACTGTATGAGGATTTTAATATAAAGTCGCCATCCGCCATCGCAACAAGGTGTAAAGGAGGACTATTTTAACTTTCCACCACAATAAGAATATTTTGCATTGTACAAGCCTTTAAGAGTTTGTGTTCATTACAGTAAGATATGCCTGTGAATGCCTAATATTTAATGAGCAGCAAACAGTCACAAAAGAAAAATTATTATTAACCATAAATCCTCATGTCTTTAATTTTAGATCTCACCTGAACAGGGTCCCAGTTCATCTGCAGCTCATCCTGTAAAGTCTTTGCAGCCTTTATGTTGACCGCTTTGCCCTGAGGCGCAGTTAGGGTCTTCCGCTTTTTAAGCGCTGGCTCACCAAAGGTAAAGTCTTCCACAGGCTCTTCTTTTTTCACCATAAGGACCTGTGTACTGGATGATGGCTCTTCATGCGCAATAGCATCAGTACTGAACATCTTGTCCATGCTGATGGACAGCCTCTGAAAGACATTTCTGATATTAGGCAACACTGGAAGAAGACAATTCATTAAAAAAATAAATAAAATTTTATATATCATAGCCATGTAAAAAGATTTCACATCTGAACATTAACTGACTATTAGTAGCAGCTTAATTATGAACATGGACAGTCCTTTGCCATCAGACTCCTCAGTTCTGAGGGACTGGACTGATAACACTCAGACTGTCGATCACACCACTCCCACTGCAATCCTTGCACAGTGAACGATAATACGCCATTACTTTTTTACATTGTTTACAATGCCTATCACATACACAAGATTTACATCTGTTTACATCTATTTATTTCTTTTTCCATGTACTAGAGCGGCGGCTACAGTTATCAACAGTCCATAATTATCGACACCTTTTCAGATTTACCAATAAAAAACAACTTTACAAAGGTGAGTTTCAGTTACAAGAGTTATTATTGGTTAAATCAACCAGAAGACCCTCCCCTCGCCCTTTGATCTTGTCATCTGATGACACAACTCATTACCTGAGATTTTTTTTTTTTTTAAACATGATCAGCAATCTGAGAAAAACCCGGACGTTATCATCGCAGGTAAGCATGGTGGAAAGATCATGGACATGTTTTTACTTCTCAAATTCACCGATATTTCATGATCTCCTTGTCAAAAACAACTTTGTTTCTTACTCTTTCATTTGACAGTCGCCATTTTGTTTCTAAACATGCGTTTAAGAAATCACATGAGGTGTCGATAATAGTGATCACTTTCACCGGTGTCCACCATTATCGACACCCTGTGGAATTAAGGGACATTTACAACTGTTATGGATCGATCTCTGTGTAACGTTGTTAAAGTAGATGAAGTACTTTAAAAAAAAAAAAGCACTGCAATTTATAATAATTTTTTTTCTGATCCATAACAGAATGGAATGTTTATAGAGTATTTGGAATCCTATTGCAATAAATAGAATTAGACCAGAATTAAATGCCGAGCATATAAAAAATTACATGCTTGAAATATTCAGATTTTTCTATTCCATTCAGAAAATATTTTTTGCAGTTTATTGTAAATATCTACCACATATTACAATATCAGTAGACATTTTATATTTTAGTTTGAGGAATGACATGCGACCTCTGACCTGGATTTCCACGCGGTTACAATGTCAATGGCCTGTTGACATTTACTGGTAAACTACAAAACTAGAAATTAATACAAACAATAATGAATGATTAACAAAATGTGATCTACAAAAATACTTAGAAAGTGGAACAAAAAGATTTTGACAGGTTAACCTATCAGTTCATTTGTTTACAAACATTAGAATTACTTCCTCATTTACGTAAACACTGACCGATATATTTATATAAAATACATTTTGTACTAAATAAGTCTATGTAAAACAAATTTTAAATAAAAACCATGTTTTGTTAAGTTAATACCAGGGCTTTGAACCGGTTCAAGGAACGAAAACGAAAACCGGGAACTTTTTCTATTTCACATGGAACAGAAACGAAACCAGAAACTTTATTATTTTTTATGTTCCGGAACAGAAACGCTTATTAAAAATAACGGTAACCGGTTAATACCGGTTTTTATTTCGTTCCTCAAAGTTTCCGTAGCCTACAAATAAAAAAGTCATTCTTCTCCTGCGCAAGTTTCTATGACCCGCTGGGGTTCACTTCCTGCGTGACGTTCGCTGACTGAATGGAGAGAGCGGGAAGGTGGACTACTATCATGTCTCCACGTGATAATAAGTGAGTAAGTGCATTACTGAGTGTCTGAGCAAAGAAGAGCCTGAACGATGCAAGCTGTTTGTAAAAGTGTATCAATTGTTGCCCTTCCCACGGGAATCATCGCGGGCTCGAGAGACGAGACCTGACGAGTTAGTTCATTGGTAGCAGAACAAAATGTCTGGACACAAATCAGGTTTTCAGAAAAGGAAAGAAAATAAACGGAGGGTTGAAAATACAAAAAAGGAGGCAGAAAATGCAAAACGAGTTTTAAGGTAGGACAAATGGTTACTTTTCTGAGGCAGCCCGCCGTGGCTGCAGGCTTTCAGTTGTGTCATTGAATGGTTACTTTTCTGAGGCAGCCCGCCGTGGCTGCCTGCAGGCTTATTTATTATAGCCCATTTAGTTAAAATAGTTGATATAAAATGTTTATAGTTATAGTTATGTGATGGTTGTCCTGATTTAGACTGTTTTTTTTTGGGGGGGGGGGGGTTTGCGCGATGTTGCACCCGGGTCCAGATTAGGGCAGAACCGGCCCTGGCTACATTTCAGGTGTAGTTTGTTTTATGTATGTCTGTACTTGCATAGATGTGTACTTGGTCTTCCAATATGGCGCCTAACAAAATCTTGCGGCGCGGTGACGTCATGCGGTAGCCTTTGGTAACACACTAAACGAATTATCTTTCATTTTTGGCACTTTTTCTGTTTGTGTAGATGGGAAGACATACTGAGAATCCAAATCGCCAACATTTGAAATAATAATTGTTTTGAATTATTTCTTGTCTTATTTAATGAAGGTTGTAATAGAATTAGCCTACATTTGGCTTAAGCTGGATGAGACAGAGACATAATTTTATAGCCATTTGTTAAACCGCTGACAGGGAACGTAATTGACCGTTCCGGGAACGAAATTTTTTTGTTCTAACCGGTTCGGGAACGTCTATTTAATGGTGGAACCCAAAACCGGAAACGTTAAAATTCCGTTTCTGTTCGGAACGAACCAATAGGAAAAAAATTCTGGTTCAAAGCCCTGGTTAATACCATATACCGATTATTTTTTTTTAATAAATAATCATCTGAATGTCGATAATTGTGGAACGGTGTCACGTGATCTGATACGCTAAGTAATCGGGAATCAACTCTTTTTTTTTTTCCCCCAGTGGAAGTCTGAGCAATTATTCATGCACAATTTACGTATTGAAAAAGTCTTTTCTCCTTTTGCAACGGCCAAAAGATCGTTAAGGTGTCAATAATTGTAGCTGCTGTTCTACCTCAATACTCGCGCTCAATTTTCCACACATTATAAGTAACAGGTACTGGCTGGCAATACACCGTTTGTCCTGGTTGTCGTTTCTGCACTGTCCTTACTGTCTGTACTTTATGTTGTCGATGTCTGCACTTTATTGTGTGTAGTTTATTGTCTGCAATATTGTCTGAAGGTGGGACTCCATCAAGGATCTGCTTTGAGTCCTTTCTTGTTTGCCATAGTGATGGATAACTTGACGGACGAAGTGAGGCAAGAGTCACCATGGAACATGATGTTTGCGGATGATATTGTGATATGTGGTGAAAGGAGGTTGAGTTGGGTTTGGAGAGATGGAGGTATGCAGTGGAACGAAGAGGAATGAAGGTGAGCAGTAGCAAAACAGAATACAGGTGCATCGATGAGAATGGGGATGAGAGTGTAGTGAAGATGCAAGGAGTAGACGTAAAGAAAGTTGGTGAATTCAAGTACCTGGGGTCAGCCGTGCAGGAAAATGGGGGCTGCGATAGTGAGGTGAGAAAGAGAGTGCAGGCAGGGTGGAGCAGTTGGAGAAGGATTTCGGGAGTCATTTGTGATCGGAAAGTCCCAGCAAAAGTGAAAGGTAAGATGTATAAGACAGTAGTGAGACCAGCTGTGATGTATGGATTGGAGACCGTACCCTTAACGAAGAGACAGGAGGCGGAGTTGAGGACGTTAAGGTTTGCGATGGGAGCGACAAGGTTGGACAGGATAAGGAACGAGCACATCAGAGGGACAGCACATGTGGAGAGCTTGGGAATTAAGCTAAGAGAGATGAGACTGAGATGGTATGGGCACATCCTGAGAAGAGATGCAGAGCATGTGGGAAGGAGAATGTTGAGGATGGAGCTGCCAGGCACACGAAAACGAGGAAGGCCAAAGAGGAGATACATGGATGTGGTGAGAGAGGACATGAAAGTGGCAGGTGTGGTAGAGAAGGATGTGGAAGACAGGGAGCAATGGAGACGAAAGACCCGCTGTGGCGACCCCTAATCGGGAGCAGCCAAAAGAAGTTGTTGTTGTTTCAGTGTTCTCCACAGGCGCTTTTAAAAGTGGCGCACCGCCACGTTATAATTCTGTCCCGCCACCCTTCCCTTGGCAAAAAAACAAACATTATCATACACCAAATAAATTGTAAAGTATTCGCTTTATTATAATTTTGTAACTATTTAACACGCAGAAGACCATTAAACGAATGCATACGGGGCTACCTGAAGTGGCCACGCGATTGCAATAGAAAACCATCCGGCTGGCTGCATACAGATTGTGACACAGAGCTGTGCAGATTGAGGTCTATCCCTGCGTTACACTACACCGCACCACATTACACTATACTGACACACAGTAACGCTGGAAGCTACAAGCTGCAGCTAGCCAGCAGCTAAATAACTTTGCGAGTGTTTGTAGCGTTATTGTGCAACGGTTACGCTTATCTATCGTCTTTTCTGACCATACGCAGTTACGGTAATCATATAACAGCGCACACACACACAAGTTAAATTCAGGTCTTTTATTTTATGTATCTGTGATTGTGTAGGCGAGAGCTGTATTTTCCCATTGCCTCCCTGTGGTTGTTTACTGCAGGACTTCCAGGTTCCTGGGTCAAAGGACCCGAACTAGGCTTTGTAGTGCCAGTCTCAGGCACGCGCACCAGCTCGTGTGTGGATTGTAGTGGTTTCACCCAATTAACATTAATTATGTGTATTGTAAAAAAATGTATGCATTTATTGTAATTGGGTATTTTGTTTCTGCACGGAAGTTCATTTATTTTTCACACACAGAAAAAAATATAATTAATTCAGGGATGCGCAACAGTCTTAACTGAAATGTCAAACGAGTCTCACATTGACAATAAAGATGATATGTACAGTAAGTGTGTTAATTTTTTGTAAAATGATTTTAACAATGATTTAGCATTTCCAATCCATTTATTGGCCAGTTTCACTGTCAAAAAAGCCCAAAGTCCGTCAGCTTCCCCCAAACCCCCACCACCACCTTTTATTTTTGAAAAGTGGAGAAGACGGAGTTTATTGTCTGCAATGTTTTCACTTGCCGCACTCTTGCACTTCATGTTATTTGTAGTCCTGTGATGTTTAAACGTAGCACCCTGGTCCTGGAGAAATGTTGTTACATTTTAACTGTGTACTGAACCAGCGGTATATGGTTGAAATGACAAATAAATAAATAAATAAAGTCTTGACCTTTTCCAAAATGCCAGTGCAGTAGTAGGTGCATTGCCTGCTCTAAACTGCCAGATCTGTGCGAGAATGTGTGCGCGCGCGCGCGTGTGCATGATGCCCTGCAAAGGGTTCGTGTCCCCTCCACCTCACCTCACTCCCAAAGTCCCTGGGATGCACCATGACCCTGACCAGGATAAAGCAGTGACTAAAAATTAATGTAGTATGAAAAGTTGCTTACACAATAGCCCAGAAATAATACCATACCATACAGTGGTGCTTGAAAGTTTGTGAACCCTTTAGAATGTTCTACATTTCTGCATAAATATGACCTAAAACAACATCAGATTTTCACACAAGTCCTAAAAGGCATGCAGTTAGGTTAACATAGGACAGCCTTGGGCTGAAGTGCCCAAGAGTGGCGGCGCGTACGTATACAGCGGCTTTGCTCTCCTGTGATGAACTAAATTTCGTTGTACATTTGTGCAGTGACAATAAAGGCATTCTATTCTATCCTAAAAAGTAGATAAATGCCGCTTTTCCACTACAAACGCGGCTGAGTCGTGCCGTGCCGAGTCGAGCTGAGCGGGGCTATTGAAGTTGCATTTCGACTACAACCGCGCTGAACCGTGCTGGCTGGAAGTGGGTGGACACATTGGGTGGAGTTAGCGAAAGTGGGTGGACGTCACATGATGTCGTTAAGCAGCGCAAACAGTGACATCAGTGACAGTGGCGGAACAAGTCAGAGCCGGGCCGGGGGCGGGGCAAATGACCGGGCATTTTATTAAAGCTTATCATAACATCATTTTAGGCTACAAAATGTCCGCAGCTGCGGTGTTTACCAATTTCAACACTACCGGGTGCAACTATGTTATTTAGTACATCAAGTCCTTCAAACGAACATGTAACTCAGAAACAAAAAACATTAGGATACTGTACATGGCTCATAATAAAACATCAATAGCCTATACTGCGCACATTATTTGAAGGGCATACGAATGAGCGCTCAGAGGTTGCAACGGTGACAGGAAGAGTCAGAAATAAAAGGAGGGCGGTGCAAACCTCACTGAATGCACTATGTTTACCAATTTCAACACTCCGGGGTGCAACTATGTTATTTTGTACATTAAGTCCTTCAAACGAACATGTAACTCAAACAAAAAAACATTCGGCGACATACTGTACATGGCTCATAATAAAACATCAATAGCCTACTGCGCGCATTATTTGAAGGGCATACGACGAGCCTTGCGCTCCGCGAACTCGTGCACGATGCTCTGTATGTCACTGATTCAGTGATCTTTTAAGCGGTAGTCTCACGACCCGAATAGTAAACAATAAACATGGAGGACATGGAGTCGTTAGTGTTGCTGGTCTTGGTGCTGTGGCTTGTTGTCACCGACAACGCCAACAGATACTGGCAAGAGCGTATAGATGAGGCGAGGCGCATAAGGCTTCAGAAATTCTCGTAATTCGTAATTCTTCTTCTTCCGGGTTTGCGGTGTTTACAGATCCCAGCGTGCTCGCGGGGCGTGTGTGGGCATGTGAGGACACGCCTCCTCACCAATCAGTGCACAGGGGAGTGTCTGCTCACGCCTCCAGCCTCACTCGGCACGGCTTGGCTCGCTTCAGCCCCACTCCAAAACGGTGCGAGTTTTAGGGGCTAAGCAGGGCTGAAGCAAGCTGAGTCGTGCTGGTTTTTGGTAGTCGAAACGCGAGCCGTGTCGGGCTGAAGTGAGCTGAAAAAGGGTAGTGGAAAAGGGCCAAAAGAGAACCCAGTTAAACAAATGATACAAAAATATAATACCTGTCATTTAGTTATTGAGGAAAATGATCCAATATTACACATCTGTGAGTGGCAAAAGTATGTGAACCTTTGCTTTCAGTATCTGGTGTGACCCCCTTGTGCAGCAATAACTGCAACTAAACGTATTGCCGCTTTTCCACTACAAACGCGGCTGAGCCGTGCCGTGCCGAGTCGAGCTGAGCGGGGCTGTTGGAGTTGCATTTCGACTACAACCGCGCTGAACCGTGCTGGCTGGAAGTGGGTGGACACATTGGGTGGAGTTAGCGAAAGTGGGTGGACGTCACGTGATGTCGTTAAGCAGCGCAAACAGTGACATCAGTGACAGTGGCGGAACAAGTCAGAGCCGGGCCGGGGGCGGGGCAAATGACCGGGCCCTTTATTAAAGCTTATCATAACATCATTTTAGGCTACAAAACGTCCGCAACTGCGGTGTTTACCAATTTCAACACTACGGGGTGCAACTATGTTATTTTGTACATTAAGTCCTTCAAACGAACATGTAACTCAAACAAAAAAACATTCGGCGACATACTGTACATGGCTCATAATAAAACATCAATAGCCTACTGCGCGCATTATTTGAAGGGCATACGACGAGCCTTGCGCTCCGCGAACTCGTCCACGATGCTCTGTATGTCACTGATTCAGTGATCTTTTCAGCGGTAGTCTCACGACCCGAATAGTAAACAATAAACACGGAGGACATGGAGTCGTTAGTGTTGCTGGTCTTGGTGCTGTGGCTTTTTGTCGCCAACAGATACTGGCAAGAGCGTATAGATGAGGCGAGGCGCATAAGGCTTCAGAAATTCTCGTAATTCTTCTTCTTCCGGGTTTGCGGTGTTTACAGATCCCAGCGTGCTTGCGTGGGCATGTGAGGACACTCCTCCTCACCAATCAGTGCACAGGGGAGTGTCTGCTCACGCCCCCAACCTCAGTCGGCACGGTTTGGCTCGCTTCAGCCCCACTCCAAAACGGTGCGAGTTTTAGGGGCTAAGCAGGGCTGAAACGAGCTGAGTCGTGCTGGTTTTTGGTAGTCGAAACGCGAGCCGTGTCGGGCTGAAGTGAGCTGAAGCGAGCTGAAGTGAGCTGAAAAAGGGTAGTGGAAAAGGGCCATAAACGTTTCCGGTAACTGTTGATCAGTCCTGCACACTGGCTTCGAGGAATTTTAGCCCATTCCTCCGTACAGAACAGCTTCAACTCTGGGATGTTGGTGGGTTTCCTCACATGAACTGCTCGCTTCAGGTCCTTCCACAGCATTTCGATTGGATGAAGGTCAGGACTTTGACTTGGCCATTCCAAAACATTAACTTTATTCTTCTTTAACCATTCTTTGGTAGAACAACTTGTGTGCTTAGGGTCGTTGTCTTGCTGCATGACCCACCTTCTCTTGAGATTCACTTCATGGACAGATGTCCTGACATTTTCCTTTAGAATTCACTGGTATAATTCAGAATTCATTGTTCCATCAATAATGGCAAGCCGTCCTGGCCCAGATGCAGCAAAACAGGCCCAAACCATGATACTACCACCACCATGTTTCACAGATGGGATAAGGTTCTTATGCTGGAATGCAGTGTTTTCCTTTCTCCAAACATAACGCTTCTCATTTAAACCAAAAAGTTCTGTTTTGGTCTAATCCATCCACAAAACATTTTTCCAATAGCCTTCTGGCTTGTCCACGTGATCTTTAGCAAACTGCAGACAAGCAGCAATGCTCTTTTTGGAGAGCAGTGGCTTTCTCCTTGCAACCCTGCCATGCACACCATTGTTGTTCAGTGTTCTCCTGATAGTGGACTCATGAACATTAGCCAATGTGAGAGAGGCCTTCAGTTGCTTAGAAGCTATCCTGGGGTCCTTTGTGACCTCACCGACTATTCCACGCCTTGCTCTTGGAGTGATCTTTCTTGGTCAACCACTCCTGGGGAGGGTAACAATGGTCTTGAATTTCCTCCATTTGTACACAATCTGTCTGACTGTGGACTGGTGGAGTCCAAACTCTTTAGAGATGGTTTTGTAACCTTTTCCAGCCTGATGAGCATCAATAACGCTTTTTCTGAGGTCCTCAGAAATCTCCTTTCTTCGTACCATGATACACTTCCACAAACGTGTTGTGAAGATCAGACTTTGATAGATCCCTGTTCTTTAAATAAAACAGGGAGCCCACTCACACATGATTGTCATCCCATTGACTGAAAACACCTGACTTTAATTTCACCTTCAAATTAACTGCTAACCCTAGAGGTTCACATACTTTTGCCACTCACAGACATGTAATATTGGATCATTTTCCTCAATAAATAAATGGGGCAGAGCCTTTTCTTACAAAGACCCACAGTTATGGAACAGCCTTCCAAGTAATGTTCGGGAATCAGACACAGTCTCAGCGTTTAAGTCTAGGCTGAAAACATCTGTTTAGTCAAGCCTTTTGTTAATGGTGTTTATGAGGTAAAGGTGGAGATCTGGAGGGTCCTCAGACAGAGTGTTTTGGTAAACTGGGATGTATGGATGCTGTCAGTCCCCCACTCGAGTTTGTTGACGGTGTAGTGGCTGCTGCTTTATGTCCCGGGGCTCCCTCATGCCTGTGTTTCCTTCTGGCTCTCTCCTTTTAGTTATGCTGTCATAGTTAGTTGCCGGAGTCCCTGCTTGTACTCAGTGCAACATGTATACTGTTCTACTTATTCAGGTGGCATTGGGCATACCTAACAACCTGTGTTTTCTCTCTCTTCTCCTCCCCCCCAAATCTGTCCCTCTGAGTTACATGTCGGTCCTGGGATCGAGATGCTGGCCTCTTCTGCTCCTCGGACCTGCCTGATCCATCCTGGTGCCCTGTGTCTGGTTGGAGTCTCCTCGCATCGCTCGTGTGGAGGGTGGCCCCATGTGGACAGTTGGGGGTCGCGCCTGGAGGACGCTCTGGACTCTTGCAGTGGTGCTTTTGTGGCTGGGGACTGCGGTTGACTTGCAGATTTCAGGACTACGGTTGGCGTGAAGAGCTTTGCGCTCGAATTTCCATTGGTGGAGGGTTTATAGCATCAACGAAGCTGACTTTATGTTAGGGCTGTTAATGTTATAGTCATGTTGTCTGTTGTTGCCCAAATGAGGATGGGTTCCCCTTTAAGTCTGGTTCCTCTCGAGGTTTCTTCCTCGTGTCGTCTGAGGGAGTTTTTCCTTGCCACCGTCGCCACAGGCTTCTCATTGGGGATAGATTAGGGATAAAATTAGCTCATATTTTAAGTCGTTCAAATTCTGTAAAGCTGCTTTGCGACAAAGTTTATTGTTAAAAGCACTATACAAATAAACTTGACCAGGTATTATATTTTTGTCTCATTTGTTTAACTGGGTTCTCTTTATCTACTTTTAGAACTTGTGTGAATATCTGATGATGTTTTAGATCATATTTCTGCAGAAATATAGAACATCCTAAAGGGTTCACAAACTTTCAAGCACCACTGTAAGCTATAGGTCAAATGGGTCATGTTACACTGATCAAGCAAGAGACATATAGTAACAGTGAAAACACCAACAGTACACACACCCAGCCTTACCTCCTCCTTAACTCGTACTTGGGGCAGTGAGTCATCCTGAGGGGAAACCGCATTATTTTTCTTTTCTCCTTTCTCGACACTCTGCTTTCCTTTACAGGGCCTTGGAGCTCTGGGTTTTCTCTCAGCCTTTGCTTTGGGTTCTTTAGCTTTAGCTGCTCGTTTAGTGACCGCTTTCTTCTCAGCTGTTTCGTCTTTCTTTCTCCTTCCTCTTCCCTTGGTCTTCTCCTCGGGCAGCCATTCCTCTGGTTCCTCCTCACTCACTGGACTGTCCATGCTACAGTCAAGGGTTGTTTTACAATCAGGGTACAAAGTTTGTGTCACAGGGGTCCAAAATTCAAATTAAAAAAAAAAAACCTATTAAATCTGCACTTCTCATTCATCTCATTATCTCTAGCCGCTTTATCCTGTTCTACAGGGTCGCAGGCAAGCTGGAGCCTATCCCAGCTGACTACGGGCGAAAGGCGGGGTACACCCTGGACAAGTCGCCAGGTCATCACAGGGCTGACACATAGACACAGACAACCATTCACACCTACGGTCAATTTAGAGTCACCAGTTAACCTAACCTGCATGTCTTTGGACTGTGGGGGAAACCGGAGCACCCGGAGGAAACCCACGCGGACACGGGGAGAACATGCAAACTCCACACAGAAAGGCCTTCATCGGCTACGGGGCTCGAACCCGGACCTTCTTGCTGTGAGGCGACAGCGCTAACCACTACACCACCGCGCCGCCCTAAATCTGCACTTTTGGAAATTAATACACATATGAACATAGGCATGTGTAATAGTTTGTATTATAACAAGATTAAGTGTAGCTTTAAGCAGGGCTGGGAGAAACAAATGAAGTGATTCTCGGAGAGGACATTTTTTTTGACAATTCAGAATCCACTACTTCCATAGTGCTTTTAAATATAAGGCTGTAAGCTTTGTGTTAGTTGTCTCTAATATTTATGTCCCAATATCTTGACCACATTTTAGGATGAAAATAATCATTTTAGATATGTTATTTTATACTGAAAAATTAGCTGTCTCGGAGAGGACATTTTTTTTGGCATACTAATTTGATCAAAATAGTCTGAAAACTTACTGGCATTCAACATTAAAACTTAACTATGTTTCCAATGATATGGAACCAAATATGTGTTTTATGGTATAAAGAATGATGTAAGTGCATCCCTTTTGGAGCTACCTGTGGTCAAAAAAGCACTTTTTCTAAATGACATGAGTAATTTTGCTAAATATGACATATATTGCCATACATTCACCAAAAATAACGTTATCACCAAAAATTTTTTGCATGGTAAATAGAGCTATCACAGGGCTACAATAAACAACCGAGTTTATTCCGTCAAGCCTTTTGATATTGAAGATAATAAGTGTTAAATGTGATTTTTAGCTTGCATACCCTGATTGTAAAACAACCCATTGTTTTTGGTTTCAGTTAATTTGTGTTTACATTAACGTGGCTGCTGTGCTAACGCTGCCAGTTCCCGACTCAAAGCTCGAATATACTTACGGTTCCTCATCTGTAGTGGGTTCCTTATACTCTTTTGCAGTTACTGCTCTCCGAGTCCTCAACATCTTCTGACTGAAATTAAACAAATTTATCAAACAGCCACTGTCACAGCACACAGGTATGCTAACCCAAAGTTCAAATTTAGCGCGTGAGCTACGAAGCTAGCTAGCGGCTAATGCACTAGAATGCGTGCATACTACCGCACTACATAGTATGTCAAAATAGTATGGAGTGCTATTATATCTGAACACTGACTAAATTGTCATTTTTTCATTCTGAATTTGTCCAGCGAGCTGCTATTAATCCGAAGAAACTGCTTGTAAATTATGAGATTAAAATTTTTCTGCAACAGGTGAATTACTATTTTGTGTACTATTTAGTGCGGTAGTATCTGAACAACTGCGCTTCTATGTCTTCTTGTTTCTTCTTTGCATTACCGCCACCTAGTGGTATGGAGTGGAAACCAAGCTGTTTCCGAAAAAACAGCTAAAGTCTCATCTCATCTCATTATCTCTAGCCGCTTTATCCTTCTACAGCAGGGGTATCAAACCTGATCCATAAAGGGCCTTGTGGCTGCAGGTTTTCATTCCAGCCATGCAGCAGCACACCTGACTTGGCTCATTCAATCAACTGAACTGTCTTCACAAAGTCAAATACTTGCAGCCACACCCACCCTTGATTAAAGGGTGGGTGTGTCAGTTGATTGAATAAGCCAAATCAGGGTGCTGCTGCATGGCTGGAATGAAAACCTGCAGCCACACGGCCCTTTATGGATCAGGTTTGACACCCCTGTTCTACAGGGTCGCAGGCAAGCTGGAGCCTATCCCAGCTGACTGTGGGTGAGAGGCGGGGTACACCCTGGACAAGTCATCACAGGGCTGACACACAACCATTCACACCTACGGTCAATTTAGAGCCACCAATTAGCCTACAGACACGGGGGGAACATGCAAACTCTACACAGAAAGGCCTTCGTCGGCCACTGGGCTCGAACCCAGGACTTTCTTGCTGTGAGGCGACAGTGCTAACCACTACACCACTGTGCTGCTAGTTTCAGCCATTCAGCCATCCATTGGTCCTGTTCTACAGGGTCGCAGGCAAGCTGGAGCCTATCCCAGCTGACTATGGGCGAAAGGCGGGGTACACCCTGGATAAGTCATCAGGTCATCACAAAGCTGACACATAGAGACAAACAACCATTCACACTCAGGCCAAGTTTACATTAGACCGTATCTGTCTCGTTTTCTTCGCAGATGCACTGTCCGTTTACATTAAAACGCCGGGAAACGGGAATCCGCCAGCATCCACGTATTCAATCCAGATCGTGTCTGGTCCGGTGCTGTGTAAACATTGAGAATACTCAGATACGCTGTGCTGAGCTCTAGCTGGCGTCGTCATTGGACAACGTCACTGTGACATCCACCTTCCTGATTCGCTGGCGTTGGTCATGTGATGCGACTGCTGAAAAACGGCGCGGACTTCCGCCTTGTATCACCTTTCATTAAAGAGTATAAAAGTATGAAAATACTGCAAATACTGATGCAAATACTGCCCATTGTGTAGTTATGATTGTCTTTAGGCTTGCCATCCTTCCACTTGCAAGTGGTAAGTGACGCACATGCCCGATATGCACTGGGATCACACACACAGCGGCTCAGTCCTGAATCACTGCTCGTGCGCTTCACTCGCGCGCTCTGTGAGCTGCGCAGGGCCGGAGTGCGCACCCTCCAGAGGGCACTCGCTGTTCAGGGCGGAGTGATTTGGAGCGCAGGATGCCTGCGGAGCCGAGCATATCCTTGTATTGGCGTTGCTGTGTGCATGCGAATCGTGTATTGGCGTTGCTGTG
Source organism: Neoarius graeffei (assembly GCF_027579695.1). Classification (NCBI taxonomy): domain Eukaryota; kingdom Metazoa; phylum Chordata; class Actinopteri; order Siluriformes; family Ariidae; genus Neoarius; species Neoarius graeffei. Next base: position 39,199,211 of record NC_083575.1, on the reverse strand, counting down.
TGCACGCGAAACGTTTTAAAAATGTTAATCTGATGATCCGCTGATACGGTCTAATGTAAACCCCACCTCACATTCACACCTACGGTCAATTTAGAGCCACCAATTAACTTAACCTGCATGTCTTTGGAGTGTGGGGGAAACCGGTTAACTGGTGGCTCTAAATTGACCGTAGGTGTGAATGTGAGTGTGAATGGTTGTCTGTGTCTATGTGTCAGCCCTGTGATGACCTGGCGACTTGTCTAGGGTGTACCCCGCCTCTCGCCCATAGTCAGCTGGGATAGGCTCCAGCTTGCCTGCAACCCTGTAGAACAGGATAAGCGGCTACAGATAATGGATGGATGGATGGATGGATGGGTATTGTATTGTATTTGTTATTCTACAGCAGCAGCAACACATGACCATAGATTTTGGAGAGGCAAACAACATACAAGCTATTTTTAGAATCTTTTTAAAAAAATATATATTTCCATACTTGCCAATCCCCAGAGAATGAAAAGTGGTAGATGAGATTGTGCAACACAGTCATGCCCTTCTAGGGGCGTCTGGGCACAAGCCCCCCAAGAAAAATTTTTTGGGGAAAAACGATGTAAAATGGTGCATTCCCCTGCATTCTGAGTGTCATATTTGAAGAAAATTGATCAGGATATCGGACCGACATATTTCACAATGGGGCAGCCATGGCCTGTAGGTTAGAGAAGCCGCTTTGAGCCCAAAGGGTTGTTAGTTTGATTCCTGGGACCATCAGGAGAAATGTGAGGGTGAATTGAGTAGTTGAGCAGCACTTTCTCCTCCTTCTGTATCATGGCTGAAATGCCCTTGAGCAAGGCCCCTAACTGCTCCCCGGGTGCTGTAGTATAGCTGCCCACTGCTCTGGGTATGTGTGTGTGCTCATTGCTCATTTGTGTGTGCATGCGTGTGTTCACTGCTTCAGATGGGTGAAATGCAGAGGAGGAATTTCGCTGTGCTTGAGAGTACATGTGATCAAATAAAGGCTTCTTCTTCTTTAAAATGCATGCTTCTCACCTGGCCTCGATGCTGGATGATCCGATGACCAACTCACCTTGAACTTGTCACAGTGAATCTTTTTTTTTCTTTGGAGAATTCATTATTCATGATCACCAGAGTATGTGGTTGGTTGTTTTTTGTTTTGTTTTCCAAACACTGGTGCAATTTGTTGTAGTATGTGACCTTGTTGCTGATTGGCTAGAACCATAACGAGAGCCAGTGGAATGGTGCGATAAAGCGATACAATTTAGATTCAACATCATTATTGCGCCGTTCCACTGGCTCTCGGCTTCACTTAATATGACTATTTGACGCTGTAGACTTGTATCCCCTGTGCCAAAAACAGCTGAGGCGAGGTCAGAAGAGCGAATCCAACAATGTTCACTGATTATTTTGTAATGCGGCAGTTTTTAGAACTAAAAATGGTCGACTACCGCGTGAATCAGTCGACTTGGCAAATATGTATTTCTTGAAATTCTCTTTACATCCTGTTAGCAGTGAATAAATCAAATGCTCTGACACTAAAAAGAAAGAAAATCCTTAATCTGAGGAAGTCAAAGGGCTGTAAAAAGCCCATCCAATCATTCCACTCAGTCCAACCTGCCTGTTTATCTACCTGCACACACTCTCTCTGCCCATGCATTCAACTGACAGATGTGAGTACTAACAATAGCCATGTTTGTTGTTTACATTCATTATGCTAATGTTAGGTGTTTACTTACATGTGACTGAGACATGAGGTAGTTGGATATTACAACACACTACACTCTCCCTACACATTCTCCAGCAGTAATCAGGCGGTGCGCGTTCATGTGTTTTGGAGGCAGGGCTGAAGGGAGGGGGTTTGAAAGTATTGTTTGGATACTTTCAAAATCTTCTCTTGATAGTTTCTTCAAAATTATCAACCCTAGCTTTCATAATAATATAGCCTAAAAAAATTAAGTCAAGAAAATGTCACACTTCTGCAATAGGCTACTATAGAGTAACCCTGTAACAGGTAGTTGAGAGGGACAACGTACAATCATCCAGCTTACAGTTTAGCACTCATTTTGAGCAAAACTACATCTCAAACCTGAAGGGCACACGGTAGAGTGCATACCACCACCAAGCGACGTATTATCAACATCAAAATCAAATCACTTGAACATAGGATAAAACTAAAGCTGTACACCAAATTTCATTAAAATCACTTCATTAGTTTTTGAGTTATGTTGGGAAAAGACAAAAAAAAAATCCTGGCTCCACATACATATCTGGATTTCCATCAAAATCTAATCAATTGTTCCTTGGCCCATGCCTCGCCTTTCCTCAAAATTTAATCAAAATCTGTTCACTACTTTTTGAGTTACATTGGGAAAAGACAAACAAACAGAGTTGAAAACATAACCACCTCCAACAAAGTTGGCACAGGTAAACAACACAAAAGACCCCCAGAAGAGCCTGAATTTTTCTTCTTTTTTTCAGCCTTTACATGGGAAACAAGGGTACATTTCTGATGTGACAACATTATCTACTCAAAATCTCTCTTTTCCTCTTCTAACTTTTGCAAGATATCTTCCAATAGAAATGATTCTGGATAGATTGTCTATCATAGACACAACACACTTAGCCTTTGCAGAAATTAATATTAGTCCTAATTTTCGATTATTTGCTATAAAACAAGAAAGCAACTGAGTATTTTAAGCCAGTCCAATTCAGCAATCCTGTCATTAACTCTCCTGTTCCTCCTGCACTGAAATTTGTTCATAGAAAGTGGGCAGCATGATTCCTGCCCCAGTGGGCCTCAATTATCACTTGCTGCAGTTCCCATTTATGACCTCAAGGGACAGTAATAACAACTCATCTCATCTCATTATCTCTAGCCACTTTATCCTGTTCTACAGGGTCGCAGGCAAGCTGGAGCCTATCCCAGCTGACTACGGGCGAAAGGTGGGGTACACCCTGGACAAGTTGCCAGGTCATCACAGGGCTGACACATAGACACAGACAACCATTCACACTCACATTCACACCTACGGTCAATTTAGAGCCACCAGTTAACCTAACCTTTGGACCAGTTAACCTAACACAGTCTTTGGACTGTGGGGGAAACCGGAGCACCCAGAAGAAACCCACGCGGACACGGGAACATGCAAACTCCACACAAAAAGGCCCTTGCCAGCCACGGGGCTCGAAAGCGGACCTTCTTGCTGTGAGGCGACAGTGCTAACCACTACACCACCGTGCCACCCTGCTGCTTCATCATTCTACAAAATCTAGAAAGGCAAAGAAATCAATGGAACATCAGCCAATATTTATCAAATAACTATTTTTTTAAATGTTGGTCACATAAAAGAGGTGTTAGGGTTTTGCTGGGATTCGAACCTGGTTCGTTGGTGTGATAATCCAGCAAACCCCCACTAGGCCACCAGGGGGATGACTCAAATGCAGAGGCGTGAGGCGGAAGTAGAAAAAGAATCAAAAGGTTTATTTAAACTATATACACTATATACAAGGCAAAACAAAAGACAAAAAAAACCCAAAGAGTATAATCCAAAAGAAAAGCAAAGTGCAAAAATACAAAAGCTAAGAAGATCAAAAAACACAGTACAAAGGAAACTGGAGATAAACATAACAGCACAAAGACTCCGTGACAAGAGGACTGAACTCAGGGGTATAAATAGACAAACTAATTAAGGACACAGGTGAAGATAATTAGGCAATTAACACAAACTCAAAACACAGGAACAGTGGCGGCCTCTAGAGGCCAAAATGAACACGACATGAAAAGGAAATAACAGCGGCCTCTAGAGGCCAAAACAGTCCTAGTCCTAACAGGACCCCCCCCTCTAGGAGCGTCTCCTGACGTTCCCAGGGCGATCCGGATGGGCCGAATGGAAGTCCCGACATAGTTCTTTATCAAGGACATCCCGAGCAGGAACCCAGCAGCGCTCCTCAGGACCATAGCCCTCCCAGTCCACCAGATATTGCAACCCGCCGCGGACCCGGCGGGAGTCAAGCAGGCGATTCACAGTGAACACAGTCTGCCCCTGGAAGATGCGGGGGGGTGGGGGGTTCCTAGGGGCAGGGGCATACGTAGACGTCAGTACGGGCCGTAACAGGGAAACATGGAAAGTGGGGTTGATCCTCAGAGTCCGGGGCAACTGGAGCCGGTAGGAGACAGGGTTCACCCTGCGCACCACCTTGAAGGGGCCAATGTAGCGAGGAGCAAGCTTGCGGTTCTCCACCCGCAGTGGAAGGTCCTTAGTGGACAGCCAAACACGCTGCCCAGGGCGGAAAGCGTGTGCAGGTCTTCTATGGCGGTTGGCCTGAGTCTGGTTGGTTCTGGAGGTCTGTATGAGGGTCTTCCTGACCTTGCTCCAGGTCTTGCGACACCGTCTCACATATTGGTTGACCGAGGGCACCCCCGCGTCCTCCTCCTGGTCCGGGAACAGAGGTGGCTGGAACCCGAATTGGCACTGGAATGGCGACAGCTTGGTGGCCGATGACTGCAGGGTGTTGTGGGCGTACTCCGCCCATGGCAGCCAGGTGCTCCACGATGTCGGGTTATCCATAGCCAGGCCTCGCAGGGTGGTTTCCAGGTCCTGGTTGAGCCTCTCCGTCTGACCATTGGACTGTGGGTGAAACCCAGAGGAGAGGCTGGCAGTGGCTCCGATGACCTTGCAGAACCCGTGCCACACTCGGGAGGAGAACTGGGGCCCTCGGTCTGAGACGATGTCCTGTGGAAGACCAAAGACTCGGAAGACATGATTAAACAAAAGTTTCGCAGTTTCAAGAGCAGAGGGGAGTTTGCACAGTGGTATGAAGCGGCAGGCCTTGGAGAATCTGTCAACTAAGACCAAAATGACCGTGTTACCTTGTGACTCAGGGAGACCCGTGATAAAGTCGACTGCCACGTGGGACCAGGGACGCCGGGGAATGGTCAGAGGATGCAGGAGACCCTGGGGACGCTGTCGTGGGTTCTTGGTTCTGGTGCAAACCTCACAGGACAGGACAAATGACCTTACTTCCTTCTCCATGTTAGGCCACCAGAAGCGTCTTTTCAGGAAGTCCAGGGTCCTCCGAGCTCCCGGGTGGGCGGTGAGAGGGGAAGAGTGACCCCACTGGAGAACCTTGGCCCGGGCTTGATGTGGGACGTACAAGAGGCCTGGTGGCCCCGTCCCAGGACCGGGGTCCTGGCGTTGGGCTCGTCGGACAGCCTCCTCAATACCCCAGCGGACAGGGGCCACAATCCGGGACACAGGGATAATAGGCCCGACTTCATTCTCCCTGTTAGTGGCAGAGAACAGTCTGGACAGTGCGTCAGGTTTGGTGTTCTTGGAGCCGGGGCGGTATGAGAGGGTGAAGTCAAACCGACTGAAAAACAGGGCCCACCTAGCCTGTCGAGGGTTCAGTCTCTTGGCTTGCTGGAGGTACTCCAGGTTCTTGTGGTCAGTCCAAACCAGGAATGGATGTTGTGCTCCCTCCAGCCAGTGCCTCCACTCCTCAAGGGCCAGTTTGACCGCTAGCAGTTCTCGATCCCCCACATCGTACCGGGACTCAGCAGGACTCAGACGGTGGGAGAAGTAAGCGCAGGGGTGCAGCTTTCCTTCCGAACGTTGAGAGAGCACCGCGCCGACACCACTGTCCGAGGCGTCCACCTCCACGATGAATGGTTGGGAGGTGTCCGGGAGAACCAGAATGGGTGCCGTGCAGAAGCGGTCCTTGAGGTCTTTGAACGCCTTTTCTGCCTGAGGAGACCAGCCATAAGATCCACCTGTCCCTTTGGTGAGGTCTGACATGGGTGCTGCCACAGAACTGAAGTTCCTGATGAACTTGCGGTAGAAGTTAGCGAATCCTAAGAACCGCTGAACCTCCTTAACGGACTTGGGAGTAGGCCAATCCCGGACGGCCAGGGTCTTGGCAGGGTCCATTTGGAGTTGGCCTGTCCGTACAATAAATCCCAGAAAGGAGACCTCGGGAACATGAAATTCGCATTTCTGGGCCTTGGCGAACAGATTGTTCTGTAGCAGCCTCTGGAGAACCTGGCGGACATGGTGGCGGTGCTCCTGCACGGTCTTGGAAAAGATAAGGATGTCGTCGAGGTAGACAAAAACGTATAGGTTAATCATGTCCCTTAAGACGTCGTTGATTAGGGCCTGAAAAACAGCTGGTGCGTTGGTGAGTCCGAAGGGCATCACCTGGTATTCGTAGTGCCCAGACGGGGTGTTAAAGGCAGTCTTCCACTCGTCTCCCTGTCGGATACGGATGAGGTGGTATGCGTTCCGTAGGTCCAACTTGGTGAAGACGGTGGCGCCTTGGAGCAGGTCGAAAGCTGTGGACATCAGCGGAAGGGGATATCGGTTGCGCACAGTGATCTTATTCAGGCCCCTGTAATCAATACATGGTCGGAGCCCCCCATCCTTCTTGCCGACAAAGAAGAAGCCGGCTCCAGCAGGTGAAGTGGAGGGTCGAATAAACCCAGAGACCAGGGCATCTTTGAGGTATTCCTCCATGGCCTTGCGTTCTGGCTGAGAGAGTGAAAACAGTCTGCCACGAGGAGGGGTAGTCCCAGGGAGCAAGTCGATGGCACAGTCGTAGGCCCGGTGCGGAGGAAGAACGGCGGCCCTGCTCTTGCTGAATACCTCCTTGAGATCCCAGTACTCTGTGGGAACTTGAGATAACTCGGTGAGATCAGGGGGCTCGGCAGGAGACACAGGAGAGCTAGAGAGCAGACAAGAGGCATGGCATGCAGGGCCCCATTCCACAACCTGGCTTGTTACCCAGTCTATGCGAGGGTTGTGGCGAATAAGCCAAGGAAGGCCTAGAATAACTGGGAACTCAGGTGAAGGAATCAGGTGCAGGGATATTTCTTCCTTGTGACCTTGAGACTGAAGGAAGACTGGAGAAGTAACTTGGGTGACTCTTCCATCACCTAACGCTTGGCCATCGAGGGCAGACACAGACAGTGGGACTTCAAGAGGTGCAGTAGGTATATTGATGCTTTGGGCGAAGTGAATATCCATAAAGTTCCCAGCCGCCCCTGAGTCTATCAAAGCTTGACAAGAGTGGACAGACTCACCCCAGGAGATGGAGACCGGGATGTAGATTCCTTGGCCAGGGAGTCCGGGAGAGAGGGTAGGCCCCGTCACAACCCTCCCTCGGCTGGACGGGGCGGTCCTTTTCCCAAGAGTTCGGGACATGATGCTCGGAAGTGACCAGGCTTGCCACAGTAGATGCAGCACTTGTCCCTCCTTCTGCGCTCCCTCTCAGATGCGGAGAGGCGAGTACGACCCACTTGCATGGGTTCTGGACAGTCACTGAAGGAGGTAGATGGTCTCCAGGTAGAGGTAGGGAGGCTGGGGGGGCTCAAGGCTTGGTGGCGTTCTCTCATCCTGTTGTCCAGACGAATAGCATGTGAGATGAGGGTTTCGAGGTCACTTGGGCATCCAATAGAGGCCAGACCGTCCTTGATGGGGTCAGACAGACCATGGTGGAAGGCTGACACCAGGGCAGTCTCGTTCCATCCACTTACTGCTGCGAGTGTTCGGAACGAGATGGCGTAATCTGCGACGCTTCCTCCTTGCCGGATGGACATGAGCTTTCGGGCTGCGTCGGTACTGATGTCTGCCTGATCGAAGACCCGAAGCATCTCTTCAGAAAACAGCTGGAAATCAAAGCACTCAGGTCCCTGTCTTTGCCAGATAGCAGTAGCCCAGGCTCGCGCCTTACCAGCTAATAAGGTGATCACAAAGGCAATCTTGCGGCGATCCGTAGTGTAGGTGGTAGGCTGAAGCTCAAAGGTGAGTTGACACTGGGTAAGGAACTCTCGGCACTCACTGTGCTTGCCGTCATACCTCTGTGGTGCAGGAAGGCTGGGTTCGCGAGGTGAAGAAGGCAGCATTGCAGGAGGCACTGGAGCAGGAGTGGGAGCTGGATCAGGAGCAGGAACTGGATCAGGAGCAGGAGATGCAGGCAGAGATGTCAGCTGTGCCAGGGTTTTCCCAATTTGCTGAAGCAGTTCCTCGTGGCGAGCGAGGGCCTCACGTTGGCTGGTGAGCGTACGTCCATGAGCGTCCATGGTCGCTCCGAAGCGTGTCAAAGCTGCCATAATTCCCTGAAGGTTGGCCGGGTAGACAGTTGAAGCAGCCTCTGCTGAGTCGGTCATGACGGAGTCTTTCTGTTAGGGTTTTGCTGGGATTCGAACCTGGTTCGTTGGTGTGATAATCCAGCAAACCCCCACTAGGCCACCAGGGGGATGACTCAAATGCAGAGGCGTGAGGCGGAAGTAGAAAAAGAATCAAAAGGTTTATTTAAACTATATACACTATATACAAGGCAAAACAAAAGACAAAAAAAACCCAAAGAGTATAATCCAAAAGAAAAGCAAAGTGCAAAAATACAAAAGCTAAGAAGATCAAAAAACACAGTACAAAGGAAACTGGAGATAAACATAACAGCACAAAGACTCCGTGACAAGAGGACTGAACTCAGGGGTATAAATAGACAAACTAATTAAGGACACAGGTGAAGATAATTAGGCAATTAACACAAACTCAAAACACAGGAACAGTGGCGGCCTCTAGAGGCCAAAATGAACACGACATGAAAAGGAAATAACAGCGGCCTCTAGAGGCCAAAACAGTCCTAGTCCTAACAAGAGGTAATTAGAATTGATTTGAATTGAAAATGTATGAAGTTGTAAATGGTTAATTTATGAATATTAACATTTGTTGAATTGCAAATGCATGTACAGTACCAGTCAAAAGTTTGGACACACCTTCTATTTCAATGGTTTTTTTCCCTTTATTTTTATTAATTAAAAGACACTTCATGTCTTAAAGTAATGATGGATGTCGTTTCTCTTTATTTCGTTGAGCAGTTCTTCCATCCATCCATCCATCTTCTACCGCTTATCCAGATCCAGGTCATGGGGTAGCAGCCTAAAACCTCACTCACAACCCGCCATATGTGTTATTACGGGTGGTCTACGGTAAAAAATTTGGCAAAACCGTGCTGAGACTTGCGCAACATTTGCATGTGTTCAGCACCATAGAAAGTCGCAGACTGCCTGTGGAGACTTTTGGTCCTGCACATGCAAATTCTACAGGTCTTGTGACAAATCAAGAACGCATAACTATGTACGGGACCCGCACTCCTTTTGTACGCCTGAACCAAGTCAGCAGTGCGGCTAGTAGGGGCTTTCTGCAATGACAATAAGATGCATGAGTGACACATGGTCATTGTATGAGTGACGTGCCTCAAAAGTACTACACAAGTATTCCACACTTGCTATTTGTGCGGCCTGCAAGACAGAAGTACATCTCACTTTCTACCCCATGTATGGTGTGCATGCAGCGCATGCGACCTGTACGTGACACGAGGGGCAAGACTCTGGGTATATATATTGGGGAGGACTGAAACACACTTTGACTCCGAGCTGCTGTCCTGCTCCTACTCCTGCTGAGTGGTGGGATGGGGTGGCAGGATGTCCTTGTCCTTATCACTGAGCATGGCACAATGGCCTGACAGCGATGATGGGATTGTAATGTCCTCACTTCTGGGCATCGTTAGCTGAAACAGACATGAAAATCAGCATATATAATTGTAGCGGTTCTTGTATAAGGGTGGAGCACAGAAGACGGCAGGACAGAGTTCAGGTTGATACAGCGTTTTATTGCTTCACTTTTCAGCGAACAATTACTGCGAAATTTACAGACACACACACACAATCGGCGTCTGGTTTGGGGAAGAGCTCCTCTGCTCTCGCTCTCCCTCCTTAAGTAGGGTGCGGTCACTGGGAAGACACACAGACACAGGTTAATTGACATCAGGTGTAGTGATTCTGCCACTTACCTTCCCTGACTCTGCCCTCCTGTCACAGATCAGCGCTTGACCACGCCCCCACTGCCACATACCCCCACCGCCCAACTCAGGCCGGGTGGCCGTCCGGCCTGCAGCCGACTCCCCCCCCCCCCCCCCCCCCCTTGACGGGAGAGGAAGTCCACCACGACCATCTGCGCCCCCGGCCTGTGGACCACCTTGAAATTAAAGGGCTGGAGTGCCAGATACCAACGGGTGATCCGCGCATTGGCATCTTTCATGCGGTGGAGCCACTGGAGGGGTGCGTGGTCCGAACAGAGGGTGAAAGGGCATCCCAGCAGGTAGTAACGGAGGGCGAGGACCGCCCACTTGATCGCCAAGCACTCTTTCTCGATGGTGCTGTAGTGCCCCTCACGCACTGTCAGCTTCCTGCTGATGTACAAGACTGGGCGGTCCTCCCCCTCCACCTCCTGGGACAAAACAGCCCCCAGCCCTCTGGCCGACGCGTCCGTCTGCAACATAAAGGGGAGAGAGAAGTCAGGGGAGTGTAAAAGTGGCCCCCCACACAGTGCAGCCTTTACCTCAGAGAAAGCCCGCTGGCATTGCTCCGTCCACTGGACCGGATCTGGTGCCCCCTTTTTAGTCAGATCAGTCAGCGGGCTGGTGACATCCAAATAATTAGGTATAAACCTACGATAATAGCCAGTCAGCCCCAGGAACCGTCTCACCCCCTTTTTGGTCTTGGGCCTCGGGCAGGCCGCAATTGCTGCCGTCTTGTTAATTTGGGGACGCACCTGCCCGTTGCCCAAGTGGAAGCCCAGATACTGTATATCCACCAGCCCAATCGCACACTTCTTTGGGTTGGCTGTGAGCCCCGCTCGCCTCAGCGACCTAAGGACAGCCCTCAGATGTTCGAGGTGCCTCAGCCAGTCATTGCTATAGACGATAATGTCATTGAGGTAAGCGGCCGCATAAGTGGCGTGGGGGCGGAGGACCCTGTCCATTAGCCGCTGAAACGTAGCGGGCGCCCCAAACAGCCCAAAAGGAAGTGTGACGAATTGGTGTAATCTGAACGGTGTGGAAAAGGCCGTTTTTTCTCGGGATAGTGGAGTCAAGGGGATCTGCCAGTATCCCTTTGTCAAATCCAGTGTCGAATAAAAGCGAGCCGTGCCTAGTCGATTGAGCAACTCATCAATACGAGGCATTGGGTACGCGTCAAATTTAGACACCGCGTTGACTTTTCTGTAGTCCACACAGAACCGGACCGACCCGTCGGCCTTGGGTACCAAGACCACCGGGCTGCTCCAGTCACTGTGGGACTCCTCGACGATGCCCATTTCGAGCATGGCCTCGAGTTCTTCCCGAACAACCTTTTTTTTGTGTTCGGGTAGCCTGTAAGGGCGGCTACGCACTACCACCCCTGGGGGCGTCTCTATGTGGTGCTCTATGAGGTCAGTGCGACCGGGCAGGGGCGAGAACACATCTGAAAACTCGGTCTGCAACTGGGCGACCTCCGCGAGTTGGGTCGGGGAGAGGTGGTCTCCACAGGGGACCGGAGGGGTACGTGACGCTAATGCCCCTTTTTGAACCTCCGGCCCCAGCTCCGCCTTCTCCGGAACCACAGACACCAACGCCACGGGGACCTCCTCATTCCAGAGTTTAAGCAGATTGAGGTGGTAAATCTGTAGCGCCCCACCCCTGTCCGTTCGCCTCACCTCGTAGTCAACGTCCCTGACTCGCCGTGTGACCTCAAAGGGTCCTTGCCACTTGGCGACCAATTTGGAGCTCGATGTGGGCAACAGTACGAGTACTTTATCTCCCAGTGCGAACTCTCTAAGGTGCGTACCCTTGTTGTACAGGTGGGTTTGCCGTTCTTGGGCCTGCCGCAAATTCTCCTGGGTTAGGTGGGTGAGGGTGTGGAGTTTTGCGTGCAGGTCCATAATGTATTGAATTTCGTTTTTGCTTTGTGAAGGTCCCTCCTCCCAATTTTCCAGCAGCACATCTAGAATGCCGCGCGGCTTACGCCCATATAATAATTAGAACGGGGAGAACCCTGTGGAGGCTTGGGGGACCTCTCGCACTGAAAACAGCAAGGGCTCGAGCCACTTATCCCAATTACGTCTGTCCTCACTTACGAATTTTTTAATTATATTCTTGAGGGTACGGTTGAACCGTTCAACTAAACCATCCGTTTGTGGGTGATACATGCTGGTGCGGATCGGCTTAATCCCCAATAACCCATACAGTTCGCGCAGTGTCCGTGACATAAACGTGGTGCCTTGATCAGTCAGAATCTCTTTCGGGATTCCAACTCGGGAGATAACGCGGAAGAGCGCCTCCGCAATACTGCGTGCTGAGATATTGCGAAGAGGCACTGCTTCCGGGTATCGCGTTGCATAGTCCACCAGAACTAATATAAAGCGGTACCCTCGTGCTGACCGATCTAATGGCCTGACGAGATCCATCCCAATTCTCTCGAACTGGGTCTCGATTAATGGTAGAGGGCGCAAAGGTGCTTTTGGAATGGCCGCTGGATTTACTAACTGGCATTCGCAGCACGCCGTACACCACCTACGAACATCGCCACGAATCCCCGGCCAATAGAATTGGGCCATTATTCGGGCTAGTGTCTCATCCTGCCCTAAGTGTCCAGCCATGGGATTAAAGTGAACCGCCTGGAATACCAATTCCCAGCGGCTCTTTGGAATTAACAGCTGCGTGATTTGCTCTTTCGTCTGAGTGTCCTGCGTCACTTGGTATAATCTATCCTTCATAATAGAAAAATAGGGGAAGGACGGGGTGGCGTTCGGCGGAATCGTTTGACCATCGATTACTCTCACTTGGTCAAACGCATGCCGCAGAGTCTCGTCTTGCGACTGTTCTAATGGGAAATCCGCGAGGGATTCCCCGAGAGAGAGAGGAGGAGCCTGTGGCTCCTCACTCTGACGCGGAGATGACGTAGACACTGGGACCTCCCCCTGCTGAAGTATGGCAGGACCCACTCTCCACTAAACGGCTCATCAACTCCCCGAATCCCGGCCAATCAGTCCCCAAAATTACTGAGTGGGTGAGACGAGGATTAACCGCCACCTTTACTATAAATTTTTTCCCTCAGAAAAAAATGTGGACCGACACCAAAGGGTAGCTGTGAACATCCCCGTGCACACACAACACCTTCACCCCCTGTGCTCCCCCCAATGCCTCGTTTTGCACCAGGCTTTGGTGAATTGAGGTTTGATTACAACCGGAATCCACCAACGCCTGATATGTATCCCCTTGAATACTCACCAGTATGCTATACACTCCGGCCCAATCGAGGGCGGCTCCTGGCACATCGGGGATCTGAACCACCACGCCCACCTCCATTGCCGTGCACTGCTGTTGGAGGTGGCCCGGCTCCCCGCAGCGCCAGCAAATCGGCCCGGGCTTTCTCTCTGCACCGGTGTTCTGGGGCTCACTCACCTGAGGGGGGAGAGACAGACACAGAAGGGAGAAACGGGAGGGCACCGCGGGTGTGGCGGGCCGGCTGGGGTGGCCCCAGCCCCCGTGGTGGGGGAATGGGGCGAGGACGGGACACAGGAGGAGGGAGAGAGAGAGAGGAGAGAAGAGAAGAGGCTGTCTGCTGTCCTGCCGCCGGGACAGCCGCCAAATGGTCCTCCGCCAGCTCGATGGCCTGATCCAGCGACGCCGGGCGGTGGCACTGGACCCACTCCGCGGTTCCTGTTGGCAAGCGCGCGATGAACTGCTCCAGTACCACCTGGTCGATGATCCCCTTGGCGTCGCGGTTGTCGGCCCTCAGCCACCGCCAGCAGGCATCCTGGAGTTGCTGGCCAAACGCGAATGGCCGGCCGACTTCCTCCAAACGCAAAGCGCAGAAGCACTGGCGCTGCTGTTCGGGGGTGCGCCCCACACACTGGAGGACGGCCCGGCAAAGGTCTGCATAGGCCAGCCGGCGGTCGGCGGGGAGCTGTAGCATGGCCAGCTGTGCCTCCCCCGTTAGCAGGGGGAGGAGGCGCGCGCGTTGATCCATCGGCCACCCTGAGGTCTCCGCGACTTGCTCAAAGAGCGTGATGAAAGCCTCGGGGTCATCCTGTGGGCCCATCTTTGTCAGGGTGAGGGGGGACGGGCCTGCAGTGGGAGCGTTGGTAGACCCCGCCGACGCGAGGAGGTGCCAGAACGCCTGTCGATCCTCTTGCTGGGCCAACACCAGGGCCTCGAATCACTGCTCCTGCTCCTTACGGAGCGTGACTAGCGCCTGGTGCTAGCTTTGCTGGGCCATGGCAAGGGTGTGGACCAGGTCGGCGAACGGGGAAGACTCCATGGGGCTGTTCGGCATCTGCGCTCCAGTCCCGGGTTTCGGCACCACTGTAGCGGTTCTTGTATAAGGGTGGAGCACAGAAGATGGCAGGACAGAGTTCAGGTTGATACAGCGTTTTATTGCTACACTTTTCAGCGAACAATTACTGTGAAATTTACAGACACACACACACAATTGGCGTCTGGTTTGGGGAAGAGCTCCTCTGCTCTCGCTCTCCCTCCTTAAGTAGGGCGCGGTCACTGGGAAGACACACAGACACAGGTTAATTGACATCAGGTGTAGTGATTCTGCCACTTACCTTCCCTGACTCCGCCCTCCTGTCACAGACCGGCACTTGACCACGCCCCCGCTGCCACAATAATATTAATTACATAAGCATATAGATACTGAAATGAATGTTTAAAGCATGTGTATTTACCTGTGAAAATACCTCTGGTGGAGTGCTGTGCCTTCTGCCGGCTTGAAGGCATACTTCTCCCTGTCTGTGCAGGGCTCGCCGGTGCTGCTACCATCGTCATCAAATTCTTCCTCCTCCTCCCCCTCTGCTGTTTCAGGCTGGGTTACTTCACTTTTGCTCGCTTCTTCTTGGGTCTCATTTTCTAAACTTTAAACTGAAAATTTTTAAAATTTTCCCACAAAATATCCAATGTTCTTCAGCCAAAAGACAGATGCAGAATGCTGCAGACACGCTGGTTTTATACCCACTCCTGGCTTGCGTCACACGCAAGTTATGAGTGATTGTAATGTGCTAATCACATGCGTCACACATGCTTCACAAGTGCTGCCCGAACTTGTAGTGCAGGAAACTGGTCAAATGCAAGTCTCACACACTCCACACTCACTGAACACACACTGATCACGTGCGTCAGATATACGCTTTCCACGGGCTAATGGCATAATTTTTCCCACACCTCGAGGAAGCCAGTTGTGCAACCTGCACTTGACAAGTACTTTGCCCGTACTCCTCCCCCAAACTTTCCCCTGGGTTCTCCACGACCCTGCGGCACGTCTGCGAGCTACCAAACCGTGCGACCCAGGCGTGTCTAAAACACTTATGGCAGGTTGTGAGTGAGGCTTAAGCAGAGCAGCCCAGACTTCCCTCTCCCCAGCCACCTCCACCAGTTCTTCCAGGGGAATACCGAGGTGTTCCCAGGCCAGCCGAGAGATGTAATCTCTCCAGTGTGTCCTGGGTCTGCCCCGGGGTCTCCTCCTGGTGGGGCATGCCCAGAAAACCTCCTTTGGGTGGTGTCCAGAGGACATCCTAACAAGGTGCCCGAACCACCTCAACTGACTCCTTTCGATGTGGAGGAGCAGTTCTACTCTGAGTCTCTCCCCCGAATGACCAAGCTTCTCACCCTGTCTCTAAGGGAGAGCCCAGCCACTCTGCGGGAAAACTCATTTCTACCGCTTGTATCCGCGATCTCATTCTTTCAGTCACTACCCATAGCTTGTGACCATAGGTAAGAGTGGGAACATAGATGGACCAGTAAATTGAGAGCTTTGCCTTTTGGCTCAGCTCTCTCTTTACCACAACAGACCAGTTTAGCATCTGCATCACTGCCGATGCTGCCACGATCCGTCTGTCCAACTCCTGCTCCCCCATACCCTCACTCATGAACAAAACCCTGAGATACTTAAACTCCTCCACTTTAGGTAGCAACTCCCCCCGACCTGGAGTAGGCACTCCACCCGTTTCCGGCTGCACACCATGGCCACGGATTTGGAGGTGCTGATCTTGATATACAATAATATGGATTACTACAATAGTGGAATAGGGCTATTTACTGTATGTTTATTATTTACTATATACTGTTTGATTTCAAACACATTAAGAAGACAAGAAATTGCATTAATTAACTTTTGATGAGACACACCTGTTAATTGAAAAGAATTCCAGGTGACGACCTCATGAAGCTGGTTAAGATAATGCCAATAGTGTGCAAAGTGTCATCAAGGTAAACAGTGGCTACTTTGAAGAATAAAAAAATATGAAACATATTGTATTTTTCACACTTTTTCGTTTACCACATAATTCCATATATGTTCCATATGTATGAGCCATATGAGCTTGTGTTATTATAAGACATAATGTTGATGGCTTCATTATTGCTCTACAATGTAGAAAATAGTCAAAATACAGAAAAACCTATGAATGAGTAGGTGTGTGTCCAAACTTTTGACTGGTACTGTATATGGCAGGCTCTGCCCTACCTGCCCCTATAGATGAGCCACAAACAGTACAGCACTGCGAGAAACACCTTTTACTGCAAAATGATAAATGCAAAACCAGAAAAATGAATATGAAATGATAAATGTAATTTCTAGACACAACTTTGACCTAGGGGTGGCACAGTGGTGTAGTGGGTAGCACTGTTGCCTCACAGCAAGAAGGTTCTTGGTTCTAGCCCAGTGGCTGAAGGGGGCCTTTCTGTGTGGAATTTGCATGTTCTCCTCGTGTCTGTGTGGGTTTCCTCTGGGTGCTCCGGTTTCCCCCACAGTCCAGAGACATGCAGGTTAGGCTAATTGGTGGGTCTAAATTGAATGCGAGTGTGAATGGTTGTTTGTCTCTATGTGTTAGCCCTGCGATGACCTGGTGACTTGTCCCGGGTGTACCCCGCCTCTCACCCATAGTCAGCTGGGATAGGCTCCAACTTGCCCACGACCCTGCACAGGATAAACGGATACAGATAATGGAGGGATGGATCTTTGATCTCCTCTCTAACATTACCCATCTTGTCTACTGCAGTGGCAGTAACAGATAATGACACATACAGTACTGTGCAAAAGTGTAAATACATAGGGTGTAAAAACATAGGGTGCCTAAGATTTTGCACAGTACTGTACATCCTAACAAATCTCTTAATAAACTGCTTCATTCTGTTCATGTAGGACTGGAGGAGTTTTATTTAGTTCTTTCTGAGGTAAGGTATTTATTTGTTCTCTAATTTGGTGGGAAGTTGGTGAACGGATAGTCGATTTATCCTCATTGTGAAATTTGTAGCCAAAGCTGTTGTTGAACTCATGACTAGTAGGATGTGTTGGTAAGTTTTGCTATATTTTTGCATTTGAAACTTACAGTATATCAGTGCCAAAGAAGTGATTCAAGTTCACTTGATCTGTTTTTTTTATCCTTTGGCTTGGGTTTCAGCTATAACTAGCTGATTTGTTTGTCCCTAGACACAGCAGTGAAGGACAGTGGTTTTGCCTTTCTTTGAGATCCATTCTGTTGCAATATGAATGACTCGTCCCAAAGAGATTTCCCACATTGTGAAATCCAGAACCTGCTCTGTGGATGACAGGCTCTGAAAATGTGTTTGGATACAGTATCTGAGAAAAGTTTCAGAAAGTAGACAAATTTTATTAATAATAATAATAATAATAATATGGGTGGCACGGTGGTGTAGTGGTTAGCGCTGTCGCCTCACAGCAAGAAGGTCCTGGGTTCGAGCCCCAGGGCTGGCGAGGGCCTTTCTGTGTGGAGTTTGCATGTTCTCCCCGTGTCCGCGTGGGTTTCCTCCGGGTGCTCCGGTTTCCCCTACAGTCCAAAGACATGCAGGTTAGGTTAACTGGTGACTCTAAATTGACCGTAGGTGTGAATGTGAGTGTGAATGGTTGTCTGTGTCTATGTGTCGGCCCTGTGATGACCTGGCGACTTGTCCAGGGTGTACCCCGCCTTTCGCCCGTAGTCAGCTGGGATAGGCTCCAGCTTGCCTGCAACCCTGTAGAAGGATAAAGCGGCTAGAGATAATGAGATGAGATGAGATGAGATAATAATAATATACTGAGCATCAAAAGAAATGCAATGAAAATATAAACATCTGCTGCAATTTCTTGCATATTTTTTGAGTTGAGAAACTTTTTTCGCTCAAATATAAACAATAAGGCTGAACATGTGAAAAATGTTTAAACTCTCTATAATGTAGTACTTGCATTTTGATATTATGTAATATGACCACAATTCATACTTGCGTTTCTTTTGATGTTTAGTATAATAATAATAAAATAAAAAGTATTGTTTCATACATGACTCCAGATACAGTATACTGACTACCGAACAAATATCTGTACATAGAGAATTTTGAAAAGGTAACATTTATATAATGGAGCTGTCCTTTTGACAAAGACATTTGGTACATGTTTTTCAACCAAATCAGCCAGCAGACAACCTCAACTGAGGAAATTAAAGTTATGCCTGATATGCATTATTCATGGGCTGCCACCAGATGGTGTAAAAAGTGAGAAATTAAATCACAAATGCTCACAGAAAGCATTAATCAACCAGGTGTTTGACTTTATAAAACAAGCAAACAACAGCAAATCCATTCATTGAATCAAGGGTTGATGTTCAACTGACCAAAATCACTAGAAGCTGATTACGTCTTAAACCAAAGTAACTGTTTCCATTAAGACACACACACACACACACACACACACACACACACACACACACACACACACACACGCACACACACACAAAAAGCCATTTAAAATACTTTGCATTTATCTGGAATTATATCAGAGTAAGATTTCTATTTGCATAAAATGTCAATCTCGAGAAATATTGAGTGTTGCAACAGTACAGTTTTACAGCATATTTTGTGTCTGGGCTGGGCATTTTGCTTTGTCCTAAGCTTTTCAGACCTTGAATGAGGTCAAAATACAGATAAGTATACAGATAATTTATCTGTCGGTAACATAAAGTCAGACAGACACAAACTCAGCTCCAGTTACACACCTTAATAACAACTACTCGGTAAAAGATATGGCGTGATAACTATTTTCTCACAGAGTCAAAATAATTTTAGCTATTTTATCATTGCTACGTTATTGTAGGTAATCGTTGATGTTTATTTTTTTGCACATATTCTCCATGTTATTGCTGTATTTCTGTTTCGATGGTGATAGAGCAAAACCTTGTGCTGTCTGTCACCTATATTTGGCCTCTTCCTGATAAAAGCCTGTGCACTGGAGAAGAGAAGCGAAGGGAGTAGGTGGGAGTTATGTAATTTCTTTGTGTCGCTTCCAGAGAGAACAATTAGTGGATACACAATTATGCCTTAAATGTATTTTGTTAAACTTTGCATCCAGAACACAAACCTGAAAGGGGAAGAGTGATAGCAAATTGGGTGCGTTGATTAAACTCTCCCAATAAAATACGTCCAAAAATAACAGGAAAATTACATTTGATTGCGAACATTGTCTGACAATGATACTCAGACTTGAGTAAAAACAGTGGCATTCGACTTCTTTAAATTTGATTTTAATACACTTGAGGAAATAGCTACTTTATGGAGGAGGAATTTATGAGGTATGAATTTATACAGTACATCTGCCATGTAGCTGTAATGGTAAAAAAAAGTTTGTGGTAGAGGGTTAACATTAATTAAAAGTTTTACGCTCCAGTAGGGTTCTGCCCTATGACAACATTTTTAATTCAGGATTAGATTACTGATGCTCCGATTACCCTAAATCAGAAATGATCAGCGGACACACAGGTTCTTATTGTGAATGAGGACAAACCAGCCCACATGTCCCACCGTTATCCAGGACACTAAACACTGCAGCACAGTATGATCTCTGTGGAGACACGGTGGAAAGAAGAAGATTCAAGAGAAACCCACACACACCACACCACACCACACACATCCTGCAGTGGAAGTGTGAGATGCGATGGTCACAATGACCTGGAGATGGCAAACATACTATTAACTTTTAAAGAGTTTATCAAGCACAGGATATTGCCACACTGAGTATCCATGAGCTAATAATGTTTTTTTTTTCACTGATCAGCTCTCTTCAGCAAAAGCCAAATGTTGATGGATTGAAATAAGGTAGAGGGTTAACACGATTACACACAAAATTAAAAGACGCTGCATCTTTTCTTGTCGTCATCAACAAGGTATTTAAAAATTTTTTTGAGTCTTTTTGCAATTTGTCATACTGTTGATGGTAAGATTGAACATTTTGTCCATGTCTGTGAAATTGTCCACCCTGTCATCATGGGTAACTGTCTCTTTAAAGTACATATTCTGGACCAATTTTTTTTTATATGAAAGTATGTCCCTTTACACACTCATCCAGAAGGGTAATTTTGCACAAGGCCATCTGTCTACAGCAGAAAAAAAATATATAAAAATGGGTCTGGAAAAATCCCAAAGGAGTCTGGAGCCAGATTCGTGACGTCACCTGCGGAAGGGCCAGCAGGCTGTGCGAGCTTTGCACGGTTTCAGTGCACAGCCTGTGTAGACCAAGCGCTCCCATTTCTCTCTCATTGTCTGGTCTTTTGGAACACAATGAGTACTAATCCCATCAAGATTGGTGTTGCTACACCCTCCTACGATACATCTGTTAACCATTTTAATAATTACGCGATAACGAAGAAATTTGCAGAAAACCACCAGGTCGTTTTCTCATAAACAAACCAGCACTGATGTAGGATTCAAAGGGAGGCGTCCCGCACACGACATCACGAAAATCAATGTTTGCCAGGAAATCCAAATGCCAAGTTTTTTCAGAGGCGGACCAATTCGCCTCAAATGGCTTGATTTCAACTGAATTTTTCTGGTATTGCGCAAGGTAAAAAAAAAAATAGCAGAGAATGCAGAATGTTACAGATATTTGACCAAAGTTTAATATAAAATAGGAGAATTACATTGATCTTGCTCCTGAATTTACCGGTGATGTGCCCTTTAAGACACCTTCCATTTAAAGGTCATAGGCAACGGTTTTAATTTTTTGCACATTTGAAACTTTATATGTTAAAAAAACCCTCTGTAATTTTCTTCTGGTCCCAAGAAGTATTGTTGATAAGTAATAATTAAAATAAGTTAGCGCAGATCTTGGCGAATTTCCGTTCGGCTATTTCCATGACCACTCGGTGCGTGACGTCATTTAAGCCAAACAAACCGCTTGAGTTGAGTCCACTTCCGGGTATTTGCATCGCCATTTGGCTTGATTACAGACGCGCGTTCAGGAATTTCCAAAGAAAAACCCCATGCTTTATTGTTGTGCAGTGAACTGTAACAACGGGACCGGTTCAGGAAGAAGTTTTTACCGTTTTCCAAAAGAGGAGAAAAGGCAGAGAGAGTGGATTGTGCGTGTGAAGCGAGAGGGTTGGCAGCCGGCTAAATACGCCGCTCTGTGCTCCGATCACTTCGGGGAGGTTCATTTGTGAAGAATCTCCATCTGTTGGAGAGTTTAGGTGTCACTGTTGGACAGAGAAGCTCAAACCTGATGCTGTTCCAACAAAATTCAAGCACAAAAGCAAGCAGTCAAAGAAGAAACGAACCAGCAATGCTCAAGCAAAAAGGAGAAGATTGGAGATAAATCCTGAGGGATCCTGTACAATCATTGTGGAAATGAGACAAAAGGGATAGTTTGTCATGGCTACCTGCTAGCATGCTAACATGCTATTGACTAACATGATAAATGTCTGTGTATGTATGTCCGAACGCAAGTGTTCCTAATGAAGTGGCCACTAAGCTGAAGTTAATTTCATCTCATCTCATTATCTCTAGCTGCTTTATCCTGTTCTACAGGGTCGCAGGCAAGCTGGAGCCTATCCCAGCTGACTACGGGCGAAAGGCGGGGTACACCCTGGACAAGTCGCCAGGTCATCACAGGGCTGACACACAGACACAGACAACCATTCACACTCACATTCACACCTACGGTCAATTTAGAGTCACCAGTTAACCTAACCTGCATGTCTTTGGACTGTGGGGGAAACCGGAGCACCCGGAGGAAACCCACGCGGAGAACATGCAAACTCCGCACAGAAAGGCCCTCGCTGGCCACGGGGCTCGAACCCGGACCTTCTTGCTGTGAGGCGACAGCACTAACCACTACACATATGGGTGGCACGGTGGTGTAGTTGTTAGCGCTGTCACCTCACAGCAAGAAGGTCCGGGTTTGAGCCCCGTGGCCGGCGAGGGCCTTTCTGTGCGGAGTTTGCATGTTCTCCGCGTGGGTTTCCTCCGGGTGCTCCGGTTTCCCCCACAGTCCAAAGACATGCAGGTTAGGTTAACTGGTGACTCTAAATTGACCGTAGGTGTGAATGTGAGTGTGAATGGTTGTCTGTGTCTATGTGTCAGCCCTGTGATGACCTGGCGACTTGTCCAGGGTGTACCCCGCCTTTCGCCCGTAGTCAGCTGGGATAGGCTCCAGCTTGCCTGCGACCCTGTAGAAGGATAAAGTGGCTAGAGATAATGAGATGAGATGAGATAAAACTTGCCTTCGTACCTACGGTGCTCAAATTTGTCTTCCTCCGAGCTACTCGCAGAGGGGGAGAATCTCCCTCTTTGCAATTTCCCAAGTTGGAGCCTCTGTATTTAGAAAGTGGTTAAATAAATGAACCTCCTAAATGTGTGCTCGGTTCGCAAGTAAAAACAGAGCTGCTCCCGGTCTGTTTGGCTTAAATGACGTCACGACAACTGCCCCCTGGTGGTGAAAGTGTGCATAAGTGAGATGTAAACAAACCTTCGGAAATTGGGCAAAACAGTATATTTTAAGCATTTTATTCAATTTAGGGTGTAAATTAGACACCAGGAAGATTTAATTCGCTTTTTGGGTTGTTTTTCTAGACAATAAAGTTGATATTCTACATTTCACCTCTGACCATTGCCTATGACCTTTAAAGGTGACATACCCCTTTAATACAAGTTGAGACAGTTATCTGAGGTCTTAATGAAATGTCTGTGACATGCTTTGGTCAAAATACCACAAGGCTAAAGCAAAACACTAGCCTTCTCACCCTGTCTAAACAGTCCTGTTCAGAACAGCCGATTTGAGTACCTGTTCTTTTAAATGATAATGAGCCCTGCTCACCCCACCCCATCCCCCTCCCATGGAGTGTGCCAATATGAGCAACTGTTGAGCGTTATCAGTATTGTCGATCCTGCAGCAAGTACTGCAATAACTTTCTAAAAAAAATTAGCACACATCTGTTCCCTCAGCTATTAGCGTTAGCTAGTTGTTAGGTTTTGAGCTGTCTGTAGCCAAGGAGGTTGAATTGACAAAGTATGATCTAGGAATGTAGACCCTCTGCCGCCTAAGAAATTCTGCCTCACGGATCGATCCGGGAGCAAACAGTCACTGACACAGACACAGCTGCTCAGAGATGTTTCTCAGTTTATTGTAGGACAAACGTGAGTCATGCTCAAGAGTGTGTAGCTATGTGATTGGTTGATGATGATGTAATTAACAAATCTAAGTTATCTAAGTATCACGTAAATGGGTGATGAAGCATTACATCACGGGTTTAGACTACAGTACTCTGAAAGAAGAGAGACATTATGTACCATTACATCACCCGTCAGGATCATAGTCTTATGAAAAGAAGAAATACATTACTGGTGAACATAACCTTCATTAAGCAGAGAGCAGAATGTGCGAGCGAAGATAAATCTCAAGGATTTAACTAACCAAAACAAGTAGCAATCAGAACAGCCTGTACCAGTTTCAAGAACAAGTGGCAATCAGACCAACCTGTATCAGTTCAAGCATGCCAAACATATATTTCTATCACTAGTGCTAAAGTTGGTAAAGCAGTCAGACAAAAAGTGGTTAGCACACACAAACATGTTTTTGCCAAATGTAGCTGGGACGTTGCCATCAAAAATAAACTCGATTCACGCTTCTGTTTTCTGAGGCTGGGGGTCAATGGAACAATGTGCACTGCTCTGTGCAGCCAACAACAGGGTAGTTCCCATGTTTAGTTCACTTCGGCATATGGCTAGTGGGTCCAGTGCTTGCAAAAAAAGATGGCACACCTTCACGAAGGCAGTTCTGAAGCCGTGGGTGGAGATATTCAGATGGAGAACAGTAATTCTAATGGTCTTGGGAGCCAAATCCAAACAGCTTGTTGAATCACATGTTTTGTAGCCTTGGCAGCTCAACAGAAACTGACTGTGTTGTCTTATTTCAGAGTTTGTGGGTTGGTAGACATTTCAAATACCCAAATTTAGTATGTCCAAAAGCACTGAAAAAGTGAGTTTTTCATAATATGTCTCCTTTAACATTAGTGACAGAGCAACTATATATTTTTTCCTTTAACGGAGTGATTAAAATGGCTACACACTCAGGATATTTTTACACTTATTAGCTCATCTGGCCAACAGGTGATGAACTTATGCCATCACGTGTTGTCCATCTTCCGTCTGGCATCATCCACATTTCATGAAAATCACTTCTTCTCTCTCAATTCGTCACTGATTTTTATACTTTTTGGCAGGAAGGTAGGTCTGCCTGGGGTGCATATAGCTTCTACCCAGATTTGCATAATTACAATTAATAATGAAGACATGGAGTAATTAAGCCCTAATGAGCAGTCTCCACACAAATCGCTTATTCTCCCTCAATTCACCGATTTTGATTCTTTCTGGCATGAAGGTGGGGTAGCTAGGGTGCATATAACATCTACCCAGATTTGCTTCATTACAATTATTAATGAAGTTAAGGGCTAATTAAGCCTTAATGAGCAGTTCAACAAAAATCGCTTCTTCTCGGTCAATTCCTTGCTGTTTTGGATTCTTTCTGGCAAATAGGCCGGTATTCCTAGGGTGTATATAGCTTCTATATATAGCTTGTATATAGCTTGTATATAGTGTATATAGCTTACAACATTTATTGCACAAGGTGGCCCACTTTAGATCGCTCGTTCTGGACTAGACGAGGCCAGAGTGAGCTACGCCATCATTGATGGTCTCATTTATATTTCCTTATGTTTGGAAATGGGCAGCCATGGCTTAAAGGTTAGAGAAGCAGCCTTGGGCCCAAAGGATTGCTGGTTCAATTCCTAGGACTAGCAGGTAAATCTATGGCTAAAGTGCTCTTGAGTAAGGCACCCAACCCCCAACTGCTCCCCAGGCGCTGGGTATGTACGGTAGGTGTGTGTGCTCGTTGTTTGTTGCTCTGAATAAGAATGTCTGCCAAATGCCTGTAATGTTTTATCATGCTGTATTTGTGGCCGAATGTGGTCAAGCTTAAAATGTCAACTCAGTCACGGTAAAATATTCAATTACTCAATACAGTTTTAGAATATTAAAATGTTTGTAAAAGGGTATGAGGTCATCTTTAACAGTTCAGTGCTTTTCTAAATGAAAGTCAACCATAGGCTCATCTGATGCTAATTTTAGGCAAAAATGTCCACCTTGTCAACCCTGTCATTCATTCTTTTTGGGCAGGGAGGACATATGTTTTGGTGTGGGGATTCTGTTGTTATTGTTTTCTTTAAATAATGGCTGTAATATGCCTTATTTGATGTAACTAAATAATGTAATTATGTAATCTGTTATTTAAAAAAAAACGCGCATCTACTCATGTATACACATATAAAAACATATATGTGTACAAACAATATGAAGAACACCATCCATTCATCCATTATCTATCCTGCTTATTCATCAGGGTCCCAGGGGAAAATGGAGCCAGCCCCAGCTGATTTTGGGCGAGAAGCGGGGTACACCCTGGGCAGGCTCCCAATCTGCCGCAGGGTTAACACGGATGAAAAACCATGGACATTGTCATTCAAAATTGTGGGCAATTTAGAGTAGCCAGTTGACCTAATAATCCACATGTCTTTGGACTGGGGGAGGAAACTGGAGCACCTAGAGGAAACCCACACAAGCATGGGGAGAACACACAAACTGCACACAGAAAGGTCCCAGTCGGCCATGAGGTTCAATCCCAAGAACTTTTTGTTCTGAGGCGACTGTGTTAACCACTGCATCATCGTGTTGCCCATGAAGAACACCATGCATTCATAAAATTCAGCTGCTCATACATAGAATTACAATGAAATACAAAGAGAAAAAATAACCTGATTCCAAAAAAGTTGGGACAAAGTACAAATTGTAAATAAAAACGGAATGCAATAATTTACAAATCTCAAAAACTGATATTGTATTCACAATAGAACATAGACAACATATCAAATGTTGAAAGTGAGACATTTTGAAATTTCATGCCAAATGTTGGCTCATTTGAAATTTCATGACAGCAACACATCTCAAAAAAGTTGGGACAGGGGCAATAAGAGGCTGGAAAAGTTAAAGGTACAAAAAAGGAACAGCTGGAGGACCAAATCACAACTCATTAGGTCAATTGGCAATAGGTCATTAACATGACTGGGTATAAAAAGAGCATCTTGGAGTGGCAGCAGCTCTCAGAAGTCAAGCTGGGAAGAGGATCACCAATCCCCCTAATTCTGCGCCGACAAATAGTGGAGCAATATCAGAAAGGAGTTCGACAGTGTAAAATTGCAAAGAGTTTGAACATATCATCATCTACAGTGCATAATATCATCAAAAGATTCAGAGAATCTGGAAGAATCTCTGTGCGTAAGGGTCAAGGCCGGAAAACCATACTGGGTGCCCATGATCTTCGGGCCCTTAGACGGCACTGCATCACATACAGGTATGCTTCTGTATTGGAAATCACAAAATGGGCTCAGGAATATTTCCAGAGAACATTATCTGTGAACACAATTCACCGTGCCATCCGCCGTTGCCAGTTAAAACTCTATAGTTCAAAGAAGAAGCCGTATCTAAACATGATCCAGAAGCGCAGACGTCTTCTCTGGGCCAAGGCTCCTTTAAAATGGACTGAGGCAAAGTGGAAAACTGTTCTGTGGTCAGACAAATCAAAATTTGAAGTTCTTTATGGAAATCAGGGACGCCGTGTCATTCGGACTAAAGAGGAGAAGGACGACCCAAGTTGTTATCAGCGCTCAGTTCAGAAGCCTGCATCTCTGATGGTATGGGGTTGCATTAGTGCGTGTGGCATGGGCAGCTTACACATCTGGAAAGACACCATCAGTGCTGAAAGGTATATCCAGGTTCTAGAGCAACATATGCTCCCATCCAGACGATGTCTCTTTCAGGGAAGACCTTGCATTTTCCAACATGACAATGCCAAACCACATACTGCATCAATTACAGCACCATGGCTGCGTAGAAGAAGGGTCCGGGTACTGAACTGGCTAGCCTGCAGTCCAGATCTTTCACCCATAGAAAACATTTGGCGCATCATAAAACGGAAGATACGACAAAAAAGACCTAAGACAGTTGAGCAACTAGAATCCTACATTACACAAGAATGGGTTAACATTCCTATCCCTAAACTTGAGCAACTTGTCTCCTCAGTCCCCAGACGTTTACAGACTGTTGTAAAGAGAAAAGGGGATGTCTCACAGTGGTAAACATGGCCTTGTCCCAACTTTTTTGAGATGTGTTGTTGTCATGAAATTTAAAATCACCTAATTTTTCTCTTTAAATGATACATTTTCTCAGTTTAAACATTTGATATGTCATCTATGTTCTATTCTGAATAAAATATGGAATTTTGAAACTTCCACATCATTGCAATCCGTTTTTATTTACAATTTGTACTTTGTCCCAACTTTTTTGGAATTGGGGTTCTATCTATCTATCTATCTATCTATCTATCTATCTATCTATCTATCTATCTATCTATATACAGGGTTCTCCACGAGGGGTTTTAGAGGTGCGGGCCGCCCCCCTTTCTGTGATTCCCGCCCCCGTTTAATTTCTGCTGCCCCTTTACAAAAGGAAGAGACGTCCCTTTGTTTTCTTTGTGACAGATAACCTTTCTCTGTTGGAGTACCGACAACGCGACAACACCCGAGTGTGAAACTCATTTACCAGCAATTAGTTTGACTGACTAAGGCTACGTTTACATTAGACCGTATCTGTCTCATTTTCTTCGCGGATGCACTGTCCGTTTACATTAAACCGCCTGGAAACGCCGGGAAACGGGAATCCGCCAGCGTCCACGTATTCAATCCAGATCGTGTCAGCTCCGGTGCTGTGTAAACATTGAGAATACGCGGATACGCTGTGCTGAGCTCTAGCTGGCGTCTCATTGGACAACGTCACTGTGACATCCACCTTCCTGATTCACTGGCGTTGGTCATGTGACGCGACTGCTGAAAAACGGCGCGGACTTCCGCCTTGTATCACCTTTCATTAAAGAGTATAAAAGTATGAAAATACTGCAAATACTGATGCAAATATTGCCCATTGTGTAGTTATGATTGTCTTTAGGCTTGCCATCCTTCCACTTGCAAGTGGTAAGTGATGTGCGCTGGGATCACACACACAGCGGCTCAGTCCCGAATCACAGCTTGTTCACTTCACTCGCGTGCTCTGTGAGCTGCGCAGGGCCGGAGTGCGCACCCTCCAGAGGGCACTCGCTGTTCAGGGCGGAGTGATTTGGAGCGCAGGATGCCTGCGGAGCTGAGCGTATCCGTGTATTGGTATTGCTGTGTGCACGCAAATCGTGTATTGGTGTTGCTGTGTGCACACTAATCGTTTTAAAAACGTTAATCTGATGATCCGCTGATACGGTCTAATGTAAACATGGGCTAAGAAAAGCGTTTCACACTTCGGCGTTTTTGACACATTGTTCTTGCACCGGGAGATAACACGCCTTTATAATAACGTGTGAATCGACACCAAGTTTGAGATAACTGATTGTTATTGTCGGCAGAGAAATAAAGGATAAAAACAAAAAGTTCAAAGTTGGTGCAGCAAGCGTGATATTGCCTATAAAACCGTGAGGCTGTGAACGTGGTTTTAGTGCCATGAAGCGTGTGAAGACGACACTGCGGAACCGACTATCACAGAAGACTCTGAATTCTTTGTTGCACGTTGCAATCCAGGGGCCTCCACCAGAGGAGTTTGATTTTCACAAAGCTGCAAAACTATGGGCAGGCATTAGGAACAGGAAGATCACCTTCGAAGTGGATGTTTAGGAAAGCAGGTAATTTTGAGCTAGTTTCTTTCAAATATCAAAGCATTTTGTGCAACCATATTTTAGAGATCATGTTAGGCTTTGTAACTATTACAATGCATTTTGCTTGAATCTGTATGAATGAGTTTAAATTACAATGTCATTTTTCTTTTTTATCTTCTTAGACTGTTAACTGGTGAACATGGATGGAGCAGTGTAAATATAGCCATGGAGCAGTGTAAATATAGTTAAAACAACATCTTTTCAATGTACTTTACTCTCTAAAAATTTTTTATTTTTTCCAGTGGTGCCTGCAATTACATTTCCATTTCAAACAATGTCAGCTTTTGTGGAGCAGTGTGAATATAGTTAATACAAAAACTTTTCTGTACTTTTCTGTTCTTTTTTGTAGTTTGCTAAATAAAAAAATATTTTTTTCCAGTTCCATTTCAAACAATGTGTCTGAATATGATGTATAAGTGTGTAATGTTTGATGTGTTTTGTACCAGTCCAATTGATTCCTCTATTTTAAATGATTACTATTTGAGATTATTTTATGCAAATTTTATGCAAATGACATATGTATATTTATGCAAATTTGTTTCCAGGTCATCCGAGTGCCCCCACCCCCCTATATTTTCAATCCGTGGAGAACCCTGATATATATATATATATATATATATATATATATATATATATATATATATATATATATATATATATATGATAGCCTTTTATTATCCCACAAGGGGAAATTTACATTGTTACAGCAGCAAAATATAGAAAAAGATAAGGCACTCTATCTATCTATCTATCTATCTAATTTTTTTTCTTTTGGTTTATCAGTTCAGTTTTGCTAGTGGCATGTTCTTCTTCTTTCATCTGCTCCCATTAGGGGTCGCCACAGCAGATCATCATGATCCACATATTTGATTTGGCAGAGGTTTTTACACCGGATGCCCTTCCTGACACAACCCTCCCCAATCTGTCCGGGCTTGGGACCAGCACTAAGTATGCACTGGCTGGGTATTCAAGTGGCATGTTAATCAATTGTACACTAAAACTCAATATTTAAATGTTCTACACCATGTATTCATATGTGGCATTAAAATTGTCAGTGCTCTGAGGGTTGTGTTGGAATCATTTCTATGACCTGCAATACACAATATGATCAAAATGTCTAAAAGAAAATTGTTGTAACACAACAATTTTTAAAAATGTATTAATTTGATTAATCAAAAATTCCTCAAGAATGCCACTCATCAAAAATGTCTCATGATGTTTAAAATATGCTGTGTTGTAGTGCACTAAGTCATGGTTTTGTCTACCCTGTGTCCTGCTGTGCCCTGTCCCATCCTTGTCTTCATGTTTTATCACAATAAACAGATTATTCCTATAAGAATTTTTTTAAATAACGATGCAAATCATATGATTTGAAATTGTAATCATATATGTTTGCTGATAAATCCTGAATAGATTTTGATATATATTTTTTAAATAACTAAGAATTATTGTTGAGAAAAGGACACAGTATCTCTCTGAAAATGTCAATTCTGTTACCAGTGCAATGGAAAAACCACCATACTTATCTTTTGTATTGTCCATGACAGGGTATCTTGTAGTTGACTCACAAGTTGCCTGCTTCTAATCACACACACAAAAAAAAGTGCTTTAGCTTGGAGTAGTCAGAGGTGAACAAAGTACCCAACTTCATTACTTAAGTCAAAGTACAGATCCCACTGGTCAAATGTTATTCGGATACAAGTGAAAGTTGTCCAGTCAAATTTTTACTTAAGTTAAAGTCCTGAAGTACTTGCTTTTAAAAATACTTAAGTATTAAAAGTACATTTTCTGTCAACTTCATCGTTGTATTATTGCCACAACACTTACAAAACCTAATGTCGTTACGAAAGACAGCAATGTCTCATCTCATCATCTCTAGCCGCTTTATCCTGTTCTACAGGGTCACAAGCAAGCTGGAGCCTATCCCAGCTGACTACGGGCGAAAGGCGGGGTACACCCTGGACAAGTCACTAGGTCATCACAGGGCTGACACATAGACACAGACAACCATTCACACTCACATTCACACCTACGGTCAATTTAGAGTCACCAGTTAACCTAACCTGCATGTCTTTGGACTGTGGGGGAAACCGGAGCACCCGGAGGAAACCCACGCGGACATGGGGAGAACATGCAAATTCCGCACAGAAAGGCCCTCGCTGGCCACGGGGCTCAAACCCAGACCTTCTTGCTGTGAGGTGACAGCGCTAGCCACTACTCCACCGTGCTGCCCCGACAGCAATGTGAATTCACAAAATGAATGCATGCTGTGCCATCATGGTGGTTTAACATTAAGCTAGCTAGATAGTGAAACTCCACCTGACATGCTAACAAACTCTTTTCAAACTCAAAATCATATTGGGTAGCTAATGCTACTCGAAAAGAGAGATTTCTTCATTCTGTTTATTTGGCAAGATTATGCTAAAACAGATTTCTGTAAGGACCTCAGATAAGTTAATGTTATTCATGTTAGCATAACTCCGTTTTTACATGCTAACTAACAGTGTCCACGTTAAATAGCTATGTGTTAACATTAGCCGTGGACAAGGCTATGGCAACTTGGCAGGCAAATCCATAGAAAGTCATTTGACTAACCAGACCGCATAGCTATTGCAACGTTATTGCTAGCTCTAAAAGCACAGACAACTTCGTTGCAAGCTTTCTCTTGGAATAAAACGTTTATATACCTCAATATGCTTCCGCAGGTCGGATGGCGAGTTTTTGTAGGCCGTGATGTGGTTTGTTTTCAGCAAACAAAGCAAACATTTAAAATAAAACAAATCTTTAATCCTTTCAGAAAAATGAAACATGGGTTCTAGGTATGGCCATGAGTGCATGCATTCCCCAGAAGAATTGCCTCCTTCCATTCTGCCATCAACTGATCGTGTTAAATAATGCTGCTGAGAAATCATTGAACTTGACTTTATACAGTCTATGGATGTGATCTGACCCTAGTGATTACTGACAGGCTGTCTCAGTGTCACCTGCAAAAAAATGCGTAACGAGGACCTTGACAGAAATGTAGTGGAGTGAAAAGTACGATATTTGTCTTTCAAATGTAGTGAAGTTAAAGTCATAAGTTTCCAAAAAAAAAATACTCAAAT
Source organism: Neoarius graeffei (assembly GCF_027579695.1). Classification (NCBI taxonomy): domain Eukaryota; kingdom Metazoa; phylum Chordata; class Actinopteri; order Siluriformes; family Ariidae; genus Neoarius; species Neoarius graeffei. Next base: position 39,167,168 of record NC_083575.1, on the reverse strand, counting down.
AAAGTACAGATACTCAAAAAGTGTACTTAAGTACAGTACTCAAGTAAATGTTCTTTGTTACTGTCCACCTCTGGGAGTAGTCTACCACGGCCGATTGCTCTAAGACAACGAGGGAGGCTCAGCCTCCTCTAAAAATGACGAATATCATGTAGGATGAATTGCGCTAGGCTTATGTTATAGCCGACCTTATAACATTGCTATTTCAGATCCAGAATCATAGAAATATATGTGCTCAACCCAACTACAGTGCGAAATCATTCCGTTATAACTTTCCCCAGTTCGCCTAATGTGTGCGTGATTTTTTCCCCTTCGTGACAGCGCGATGCAGCCCAGCCTCAGTGGACTTCAATGGCATTTGGGAACTATGCGCTTTTCAATATCAAAATGCAAGACGATTATTGGACAAATACTGCGAAAACACCCGCCCACGGAGTCCCACGGACTCCCAGCCTCAGTGGACTTTAATGGCATTTGGGAGCGATGCGCTTTTCAATCTCAAAATGCAAGACGGTTATTGGACAAATACTGCGAAAATGCCCGCCCACGGACTCCGAGCCTCACAGTGGGAGGGACATGGCAGTTTCCGCGAGGAGACCGGTGATTGGTGAAAGCGGCCGGATATTTTCTTTGATTGACAGCTCGTTTCAAATATAGACAGGCAGCGGTGAATTTCAGTTCAGTCCCATGTGGATTCGCAAGTGCTGTGGTGTATTGTAAGAGATCAGCTTACATTTCGATTTCATTCATTACATATGGTTTCTACCAGCTTTTTTAGTTTGTATATATTTTCATTGTAAATAAAGTGTAAATATAGTGCTGTCAAGTTTGCTATCTTAGTTCCAGAAATTTCATTTATTTGAGTGACTGAACTTGAACTTGAGGGGGCTAGTCAGCTAGCAAGAAAGCTGCGCACGGATGCCAAGCATTGCTGATTTAATTTTGGCGAAGCCATTTGCCAGTCTTCCTTTCGAGGAAAAAATTAAAATTCAAGAGCAGGGTAGACCAACGCCTCAAATTGACTTGGTGAAAAAGGTAGGGAATAATACTCGTTCCTTTCAGCTCTCCTAGTACGAGAAAGTGAATTGGCTAACAGCAAGTGACCCACATCAACAACAGTAAATAGGCTACTTTAGTAATATGTCATGGATGGACCAAAAATATAGAATCTATTTAAAATGTTTATGCTGAGTATATTATATTGGAATATATATTTCTCTGGATATGAATTAAACACAGCTACAATTTGGAAAACATTTTTAAACAAAAACACAGCCGAGAACATTTCACACTACAGACCTGGATTAAAAGTGAAGGGTTATCAAAATTGTCAATAAAACATTTCTCAGTCAAAATAAGTAAAATATAGGGAAAGTGTCATTGAATGAAATGTGTGGCACCCAGCTCTATGTTTGGCTCCCCAAGGTCAGTGCTTGTGCCTATTCCAGAACACTCTACTGTTACTGCTGAGGTTCCTGATAAAGAGCTGCTTTCAATAATGATCAATTTTTAAACAACATGCCACAATTTTAAAATATAAAATGTTAAAATATACCCCCCCAACACCACCATCATGTATATTGGACAGTAGGCTAATGGGCCAAAAGAACCTGTTATTTCACAGTTTGTGACCCTGCCAACAATCAGCCAGATCAGAGGCAAGAGTATGGGCAAAATTGATGTGTTTTTTCTTTTTTCTTTTAAAATCTGGAAATATTGTAACCGACCAGCCTCCCCTGTTTGAAAGACAACAAGCCGCCACTGTAGTCTACAGTATGGTTAAGATCATGTGGCCCTAAAGGCACCTTATATTCCTGTTGACCCTTGAATTAATATTACTTGGTCAGACAGACAAGAGTCAAATCTACAGTGGTGCTTGAAAGTTTGTGAACCCTTTAGAATTTTCCATATTTCTGCATAAATATGACCTAAAACATCATCAGATTTTCACACAAGTCCTAAAAGTAGATAAAGAGAACCCAGTTAAACAAATGAGACAAAAATATTATACTTGGTCATTTATTTATTGAGGGAAATGATCCAATATTACATATCTGTGAGTGGCAAAAGTATGTGAACCTTTGCTTTCAGTATCTGATGTGACCCCCTTGTGCAGCAATAACTGCAACTAAATGTTTCCGGTAACTGTTGATCAGTCCTGCACACCGACTTGGAGGAATTTTAGCCCATTCCTCCGTACAGAACAGCTTCAACTCTGGGATGTTGGCGGGTTTCCTCACATGAACTGCTCACTTCAGGTCCTTCCACAACATTTCGATTGGATTAAGGTCAGGACTTTGACTTCGCCATTCCAAAACATTAACTTTATTCTTCTTTAACCATTCTTTGGTAGAACGACTTGTGTGCTTAGGTTCATTATCTTGCTACATGACCCACCTTCTCTTGAGATTCAGTTCATGGACAGATGTCCTGACATTTTCATTTAGAATTCACTGGTATAATTCAGAATTCATGGTTCCATCAATGATGGCAAGCCGTCCTGGCCCAGATGCAGCAAAACAGGCCCAAACCATGATACTACCACCACCATGTTTCACAGATGGGATAAAGTTCTTATGCTGGAATGCAGTGTTTTCCTTTCTCCAAACATAATGCTTCTCATTTAAACCAAAAATTTCTATTTTGGTCTCATCCATCCACAAAATATTTTTCTGATAGCCTTCTGGCTTGTCCACGTGATCTTTAGCAAACTGCAGATGAGCAGCAATGTTCGTTTTGGAGAGTAGTGACTTTCTCCTTGCAACCCTGCCATGCACACCATTGTTGTTCAGTGTTCTCCTGATGGTGGACTCATGAACATTAACATTAGCCAATGTGAGAGAGGCCTTCAGTTGCTTAGAAGTTACCCTGGGGTCCTTTGTGACCTTGCCGACTATTACACGCCTTGCTCTTGGAGTGATCTTTGTTGGTCGACCACTCCTGGGGAGGGTAACAATGGTCTTGAAGTTCCTCCATTTGTACACAATCTGTCTGACTGTGGATTGGTGGAGTCCAAACTCTTTAGAGATGGTTTTGTAACCTTTTCCAGCCTGATAAGCTTCAACAATGCTTTTTCTGAGGTCCTCAGAAATCTCCTTTGTTCGTGCCATGATACATTTCCACAAACATGTGTTGTGAAGATCAGACTTTGATAGATCCCTGTTCTTTAAATAAAACATGGTGCCCACTCACACCTGATTGTCATCCCATTGATTGACAACACCTGACTCTCATTTCACCTTCTAATTTTAACTGCTAATCCTAGAGGTTCACATACTTTTGCCACTCCCAAATATGTAATATTGGATTATTTTCCTCAATAAATAAATGACCAAGTATAATATTTTTGTCTCATTTGTTTAACTGGGTTCTCTTTATCTACTTTTAGGACTTGTGTGAAAATCTGATGATGTTTTAGGTCATATTTATGCAGAAATATGGAAAATTCTAAAGGGTTCACAAACTTTCAAGCACCACTGTAAGTGCAGACTTTACTTGCAGAAGTAAAATAATATAGATCGAAGTGCAATGTTTAAGCAGGTTAAAATGGAAAAAACATTCAATGCAGAGAATTAAAAATTATTGAAGGTATTGAAGAACACCCAAAGAGAAAAGCAGGGTTCTGAATGTTCAGGCACAAACAAGGGCATCAGGTGCAAGTGGTAGGCTAGTAAAGGCCAAGAGAATGAAGAAAAGTCCAAAACACTCTGGAGAATGCTCTGGGGATGAGCACTACATTTGTTTTAAATAGGATCAATTCATGAATCCTCATATGATTGTGATAAAAGTTATGACAGTAGGAAATAAAATTAAAATAGAATTCAATTTTTTAAAATCCTATTCTCAGAAACCTAAGTATTGATATTGTTGTTGATTAATTTTTTTTCTTGCTTCTTGAAGCACTTTGATTAAGAAAATGACAAGTTTGAGGATTTTACTGGTCTGTTTCAGGGTAATTTTTCTAAAAATATTGCAAAATTACAGCAAAAAGTTTTCCAGGTTCTAAATTCTAACAGTGCAATTGTAGAAAGCTCCATGCAATATTTATAAATAAAGAGACAATCAAATTAAAATGTCTTCAGAAAATATGTTATTATTTTATTAAGGATTTAAAATCATGTTATTATTGAATGGCAAAACAATAACCGGACCAAAAAAAATTACATAAGTGGAGTCAGAAAGTATTTTTTTTCCATCGAGAACACACATTTTGTAAAATAAGATGGGTTGTGCTGTTATAGGAAAATAATCACTGACAGAACAGTGTGATGTTGCCCAACATGAAGCAGAGCTTTTATTATCACCCTGAAGTTGATTATTTTCCAATCACAGATCCTGAAGTGTTTAATTCCTTTTACATCGCAGCAATTTAGCCACAATTGCAATTTTTTTTATTTGTTAATGAATGACGTCATTTGTTTTCTTACGTATTCAAAACATTGAATAAAATGTTGAAGAAATCTTCTCTTTTCTCTGGGTGGCAAGACACATGAGCTTTAACCACAGCAGTGGACTAAAATACCTACTCTTACACCTACTAAACAAACAAACAAACAAACAAACAAACAAAAGACATATCTTAAAAAAGACACAGTTATTTCTCATTTTAAATCAGTATCAAATATTAAATTATATTACATCAATATTAAATATTAGTGCTGAGAGATGAGTCATGGTATTGTAGTAGAAAGAATGGAGTGAATGAGAAGTATATTAGAGTGGTGCAAGACATGTATGAGAACAGTGAAACAGCAGTGAGGTGTGCAGTTGGAACAACTGAATGGTTCAAGGTGAAGGTGGGACTCCATCAAGGATCTGCTTTGAGTCCTTTCTTGTTTGCCATAGTGATGGATAGCTTGACGGACGAAGTGAGGCAAGAGTCACCATGGAACATGATGTTTGCGGATGATATTGTGATATGTGGTGAAAGTAGAAAGGAGGTTGAGTTGGGTTTAGAGAGATGGAGGTATGCAGTGGAACGAAGAGGAATGAAGGTGAGCAGTAGCAAAACAGAATACATGTGCATCGATGAGAATGGGGATGAGAGTGTAGTGGAGATGCAAGGAGTAGACGTAAAGAAAGTTGGTGAATTCAAGTACCTTGGGTCAACCGTGCAGGAAAATGGGGGCTGTGATAGTGAGGTGAGAAAGAGAGTGCAGGCAGGGTGGAGCAGTTGGAGAAGGATTTCGGGAGTCTTTTGTGATCGGAAAGTCCCAGCAAAAGTGAAAGGTAAGATGTATAAGACAGTAGTGCACTGTAAAAAAAAAAATAGTTGAGAATACTTGAAATTTCAAGGCAACAGTCTGCATTAAGAATTTTATGTTTTGCCAACGATGTGCCCATGATAATCCAAACTATGATAAAACTGTTATCTTTATTAAGAATTCTTAATTAAGTCAATTTTCAATTCCTCATTCTGCCAACATAGATTTCTCTTTTTGCTGAACAGTGGCATTCACAGTAGTGCAAAAAGGCAATCACAATTTTTTTTTTTTAGGTTTTTTTCACCTCTATTTGGATAGGACAGCGTAGAGACAGGGAGGTATCAGGAAATTACCTCGGGTCGGAACCGAACCCAGGTCCCCGGATTTATGGTATGGCGCCTTATCCACCTGAGCCACGACAATTTATCATTAAACTATACATGCCTTTTTTCATTGTTCTACACAATTACAAAACTTCAATATTGAAATAAAGTTTTTAAAACCCACATCGTGGGTATGGCGTCGTGGCTCAGGTGGATAAGGCACCATACCAGGGACCCGGGTTCGATTCCGACCCGAGTTAATTTCCTGATCCCTCCCTGTCCCTCTCTCCTGCTCATTTCCTGTCTCTACACTGTCCTATCCAAATAAAGGTGAAAAAAGTCCCCCAAAAAAGTCTGATAACCTCAATTGCCTTTTTGTACTACTGTGAATGCCACTGTTCAGCAAAAAGAGAAATCTATGTTGGCAGAATGAGGAATTGAAAATTGACTTAATTAAGAATTCTTAATAAAGATAACAGTTTTATCATAGTTTGGATTATCATGGGCACATCATTGGCAAAACATAAAATTCTTAATGCAGACTGTTGCCTTGAAATTTCAAGTATTCTCAACTATTCTTTTTTTACAGTGTGAGACCAGCTGTGATGTATGAATTGAGACCGTACCCTTAACGAAGAGACAGGAGGTGGAGTTGAGGATGTTAAGGTTTGCGATGGGAGGTTGGACAGGATAAGGAACAAGCACATCAGAGGAACAGCACATGCGGAGAGCTTGGGAAATAAGCTAAGAGAGATGAGACTGAGATGGTATGGGCACATCCTCAGAAGAGATTTAGAGCATGTGGGAAGGAGAATGTTGAGGATGGAGCTGCCAGGCACATGAAAACGAGGAAGGCCAAAGAGGAGATACATGGATGTGGTGAGAGAGGACATGAAAGTGGCAGGTGTGGTAGAGAAGGATGCGGAAGACAGGGAGCAATGGAGATGAAAGATCCCCTGTGGCGACCCCTAATCGGGAGCAGCCAAAAGAAGAAGAAGAAGACATCCATATTAAATATTAAACCTTTGTAAATTATTGTATAAAAACAATAAAGTTAAGAAATCATATTGCATGAAAAGGTGCATTACCTGAATGAAAGAACCTCTGTGAAATGTATGGGGAAATAAATGACCATCAAATCCCACGGTTGCATTTTCACTCACTCACTTCTTCCAGCTTGTCCTACTTATGTGTATGGATTCGCTGCTGTGTGGACCCTATTGATCCATGTCATATTAATTGGAGCATAGTTTTATGCCGGATGCCCTTCCTACCGCAACCCTCCAACTTCTGGGCTTGGGAAACAACTATTCACACACATTCACACCTCTGGACAATTTAGAGTAGCCACTTAACCTAACTGCATGTCTTTGGACTGTGGGGGAAACCAGAGCACCTGGAGGAAACCCACACAGATACGGGGAGAACATGCAAACTCCACACTGTTGCATTTTCATAACATTAAAAAAAAAAATCTCTGTGTATGTGGCACATATTTTGTGCATTTTCCCCCCAAAACTATTAATAAACATTTTAAGAGGTTTGAGAGCAGACATGGTAGAAAGAGGCAATCATGTTGTTTGAAAACAGAATGCTGGTAATGTTGTAGTGCCCACATTCTCCTGCCACAAATGTTCTGAGGAATAGATAGTGTGCATGTACGATTGGATTTCTCTGGCACCCTGCTGGGACCTTCAGCTCGATTACCGACAGCAGCTCGATTTGGATGTGCATGTAAACGTAAATTGTAATGATGCAGCTACTGTGGTTTTCTTAGGGTTAAATGAGTATAATGTACAGCATCATGGTGCTCCTCTACAATATTACGTTGTTGGATTCATTGTTTTATTTACAGTAGTGCTTGAAATTTTGTGAACCCTTTAGAATTTTCTGTATTTCTGCATAAATATGACCTAAAACATCATCAGATTTTCACACAAGTCCTAAAAGTAGATAAAGAGAACCCAGTTAAACAAATGAGACAAAAATATTATACTTGGTCATTTATTTATTGAGGAAAATGATCCAATATTACATATCTGTGAGTGGCAAAAGTATGTGAACCTCTAGGATTAGCAGTTAATTTGAAGGTGAAATTAGAGTCAGGTGTTTTCAATCAATGGAATGACAATCAGGTGTGAGTGGGCACCCTGTTTTATTTAAAGAACAGGGATCTATCAAAGTCTGATCTTCACAACACATGTTTGTGGAAGTGTATCATGGCACGAACAAAGGAGATTTCTGAGGACCTCAGAAAAAGCGTTGTTGATGCTCATCAGGCTGGAAAAGGTTACAAAACCATCTCTAAAGAGTTTGGACTCCACCAATCCACAGTCAGACAGATTGTATACAAATGGAGGAAATTCAAGACCATTGTTACCCTCCCCAGGAGTGGTCGACCAACAAAGATCACTCCAAGAGCAAGGCGTGTAATAGTCGGCGAGGTCACAAAGGACCCCAGGGTAACTTCTAAGCAACTGAAGGCCTCTCTCACATTGGCTAATGTTAATGTTCATGAGTCCACCATCAGAAGAACACTGAACAACAATGGTGTGCATGGCAGGGTTGCAAGGAGAAAGCCACTGCTCTCCAAAAAGAACATTGCTGCTTGTCTGCAGTTTGTTAAAGGTCATGCGGACAAGCCAGAAGGCTATTGGAAAAATATTTTGTGGATGAGACCAAAATAGAACTTTTTGGTTTAAATGAGAAGCGTTATGTTTGGAGAAAGGAAAACACTGCATTCCAGCATAAGAACCTTATCCCATCTGTGAAACATGGTGGTGGTAGTATCATAGTTTGGGCCTGTTTTGCTGCATCTGGGCCAGGACGGCTTGCCATCATTGATGGAACAATGAATTCTGAATTATCCCAGCGAATTCTAAAGGAAAATGTCAGGACATCTGTCCATGAACTGAATCTCAAGAGAAGGTGGGTCATGCAGCAAGACAACGACCCTAAGCACACAAGTCGTTCTACCAAAGAATGGTTAAAGAAGAATAAAGTTAATGTTTTGGAATGGCGAAGTCAAAGTCCTGACCTTAATCCAATCGAAATGTTGTGGAAGGACCTGAAGCAAGCAGTTCATGTGAGGAAACCCACCAACATCCCAGAGTTGAAGCTGTTCTGTACGGATGAACGGGCTAAAATTCCTCCAAGCCGGTGTGCAGGACTGATCAACAGTTACCGCAAACGTTTAGTTGCAGTTATTGCTGCACAAGGGGGTCACACCAGATACTGAAAGCAAAGGTTCACATACTTTTGCCACTCACAGATATGTAATATTTGATCATTTTCCTCAATAAATAAATGACCAAGTATAATATTTTTGTCTCATTTGTTTAACTGGGTTCTCTTTATCTACTTTTAGGACTTGTGTGAAAATCTGATGATGTTTTAGGTCATATTTATGCAGAAATATAGAAAATTCTGAAGGGTTCACAAACTTTCAAGCACCACTGTACATGCTCTGAGACTATTATAGTGTTTAGAACTGTCAACTGAGAACAACAGGATTGACAGAAGTACTGTGAAATGACCCAAATGTGCACCCCCAAATCAGAAAAAAGTTTGGCCGATATAGAAAATGCAAATAAAATAGAAAGCAGTGATTTCTAAATTTACTTTGACTTGTATTTCATGGCAGACAGTATAAACACAAGATATTTCATGTTTTGTCTGGTAAACTTTATTTCGTTTGTTATATACAGTACATCCATTCCTGTGTTTCAGGCCTCCAACGCATTCCCAAAAAAGTTGGGAGAGGAGAAATTTAGGGCTAGTAATGAGTTAAGCCATTAAATAATGATGTGATTTGAAACAGGTGATGTCAACAGGTAATTATGATTTGGCACAAAATCAGTATCTAGGAAAGGTCTAGTCTTTGAGGAGCAAAGATGGGCTGAGGATCTCCAGTTTGACAACAAATCAGTGATAAAATTATTGAAATGTTTAAAAACACTGTTCCTCAAAGAAAGCTAGGAAGGGATTTGGATATTTCACTGTCTCAGGTACATAATATCATTAAACAATTCAAGGAACCTGGAGCAATTTGGTGTGTAAAGGGCAAGGGCTCAAGCCAAAGCTGAACATCTGTGATCTCCAATCCCTCAGACAGCGCTGCATCAAGAACCATCATTCGTCTATAGCTGATATAACCACAGGGGCTCGGGATTACTCTGGTAAAACTGGTTCCTCGCTCTCTTTGAGCAAACAGCCGAGGCGTGGGGGTGGCCACTGGAGCAGCGCGCAGCGTGCCTCCTCCCGCTCCTAACTGGTGAGGGGCAGCTCCCAGCGCAGCAGCTCCCTGCTGACAGCCGGCTGGTTTATGCGGACCTGAGGAAAGCCATCCTGCAGCGGCTCGGCCGCTCCCTGGAGCAACACCGTCAGCGCTTCCAGACGCTGACACTGGAGGAGGTTGGCTGGCTGTTTGCATTCGGCCAGCAACTCCAGGATGTCTGCCGGCGGTGGCTGAGGGCGGAAGACCGCAACGCCGAGGAGATCATCGATCTGGTGGCACTGGAGCAGTTTATCACTCAACTTCCGGAAGGAACGGCGGAATGGGTCCAGTGTCACCGCCCGGCGTCGCTGGAACGAGCCATCGAGCTGGCGGAGGACCATCTGGAGGCGGCTCTGATGGCAGGCAGACGAGGCGCCTCCCCTCGCTTCTCTTCCCCCTCTCTCCCTCTCTATCTCCTGTCTCTTGTCCCCCTCCCCACCCTGTTCCCCTGCCACGAAGGCGGCGGCTGGCTCCTCCCCAGCTGGCCCGTCGCACCCGTGGTGTCCTCCCATCTCCCTCTTTTGTGTCTGTGTTGTCTCCCCTGCAGGTGAGTGACACCCATAACACCAGTGCAGAGAGAAAGCCTGGGCCGGTGTGCTGGCACGGTGGGGAATCAGAGTGTCTCCCGAATCAGAGCCCCGCAAGGGAGGTGGGGGCTGTCATCCGGATCCCTGATGCGCCAGAAACCGCCCCCGATCGGGCCGGAACGTATCGCGTACCGGTGAGTATTCAAGGGGATAAATATCACGCTTTGATGGATTCCGGTTGCAATCAGATCTCAATTCACCAACGCCTGGTGCAAGGTGAGACATTGGGGGGAGCACAAGCGGTGAAAGTGTTGTGTGTGCACGGGGATGTTCACCATTACCCTCTAGTGTCTGTCCATATTCTATTCCGGGGCCAAACGCATAAAATGAAGGCGGCGGTTAATCCTCGTCTTACCCACTCGTTGATCTTGGGTACTGATTGGCTGGGATTTAAAGAATTAATGGAGTATTTAACACGCAGTGGGTCCTGCCCGAGTAGGTCACGGGAAGATCCTGGTGTGGCATTGGCTGGAGAAGCTGTCGCAGAGCTGTCTGCGTCAACACAGCGTCAGAGTGAGGAGCACCCCGCTCCTCCTCCCTCTCTCGGGGATTCTCTTGGGGATTTCCCATTAGAGCAGTCGCGAGACGAGACTCTGCGGCATACGTTTGACCAAGTGAGAGTAATCGATGGTCAAACTCTTCAGCCAAGCGTGGCACCAACCTTCCCCTATTTTGCCATTATTAAAGATAGATTGTACCGAGTGACGCAGGACACTCAAACCAAGGAACGAGTAACCCAGTTGTTAATCCCAAAGAGCTGTAGGGAACTCGTATTCCATGCGGCTCACTTTAATCCCATGGCTGGACACTTGGGGCAAGACAAAACACTAGCCTGAATAATGGCCTGGTTCTATTGGCCTGGGATTCGCGGGGATGTCCATTGGTGGTGTGCAGCATGCCGTGAATGCCAATTAGTAAATCCCGCGGCCACTCCAAAAGTGCCGTTGCGCCCTCTTCCTCTAATCGAGACCCCGTTTGAGTGAATTGGGATGGATCTCGTCGGGCCATTAGATCAGTCAGCATGGGGATATCGCTTTATTTTAGTTCTGGTGGACTATGCACCGCGATATCCAGAGGCAGTGCCTCTCCGCAATATCTCAGCATGCAGTATTGCGGAAGCGCTCTTCCGCGTTATCTCCCGGGTCGGGATTCCAAAAGAAATCCTGACGAACCAAGGCACCTCGTTTATGTCACGCACACTGCGCGAGCTGTATGGGTTACTGGGGATTAAGTCCATCCGCGCCAGTGTATATCACCCACAAATGGATGGATTAGTAGAGCGATTCAACCAGACACTCAAAAACATAATCCGGAAATTCGTTAGTGAAGATGCGTGTAATTGGGATAAGTGGCTCGAACCCCTGTTGTTTGCAGTACGAGAGGTCCTACAAGCCTCCACAGGGTTTTCTCCCTTCGAATTATTATATGGGCGTAAGCCACGTGGCATTCTGGATGTGCTGCGAGAAAATTGGGAGGAGGGACCTTCACCGAGTAAAAATGAAATCCAGTACATTCTTGACCTGCGCGCAAAACTCCACACCTTCACGCAATTAACCCAGGAGAATTTACGACAGGCACAAGAACGTCAAAGCCGGCTGTATGACAGGGGCACGCACCTTAGAGAATTCACGCCGGGAGAAAAAGTACTCGTATTATTGCCCACGTCGAGTTCTAAATTAGTCACCAAGTGGCAAGGGCCCTTCGAGGTCACACGGCGAGTCGGGGACGTCGACTATGAGGTAAAGCGAACGGATAGGGGCGGGGCACTACAAGTCTACCACCTCAACCTTTTAAAATGCTGGAATGAGGGGGTTCCTGTGGCGTTGGCGTCAGTAGTCCCAGAGAAGACGGAGCTGGGGCCGGAGGTAAAAAGGATAACATCGCAGGCCACTCCGGTCCCTTGTGGAGACCACCTCTCGCTGACCCAACTCACGGAGGTAGCCAGGTTGCAGAAGGAATTTTCCGATGTGTTCTCGCCCCTTCCGGGCCGTACCCACCTCATAGAACACCACATCGAAATGCCCCGGGGGGTGGTAGTGCGTAGCCGCCCTTACCGCTTGCCCAAACACAAGAAAAAGGTGGTTCGGGATGAACTCAAGGCCATGCTCGAAATGGGCATAATTGAGGAGTCCCACAGTGACTGGAGCAGCCCAGTGGTCCTGGTTCCCAAGACTGATGGGTTGGTCTGGTTCTGTGTGGACTATAGAAAGGTCAACGCGGTGTCTAAATTTGACACGTACCCAATGCCTCGCATTGATGAGTTGCTTGATCGGTTAGGCGCTGCTCGCTTTTATTCGACACTGGATCCAGCGGCTTATGGACAGGGTCCTCCGCCCTCATGCTGCCTACGCTGCCGCCTATCTAGATGACATAATCATCTACAGTCATGATTGGCCGTGGCACTTGGAACACCTGAGGGCTGTTCTAAAGTCGCTGAGGCGAGCAGGCCTCACAGCTAACCCAAAAAAGTGTGCGATTGGGCGGGTGGAAGTACGGTATCTGGGGTTCCACTTGGGTCATGGGCAGGTGCGTCCCCAAATTAACAAGACTGCAGCGATTGCGGCCTGCCCGAGGCCCAAGACCAAAAAGGAGGTGAGGCGGTTCTTGGGGCTGGCTGGCTATTATCGTAGGTTTATACCTAAATATTCGGATATCACCAGCCCGCTAACCAACCTCACTAAAAAGGGGGCTCCAGATCCGGTCCAGTGGACGGAGCAATGCCAACAGGCCTTATCGGAGGTAAAAGCGGCACTGTGTGGGGGGCCACTTTTACACTCCCCTGACTTCTCTCTCCCCTTTATTTTGCAGACTGATGCATCGGACAGGGGGCTGGGGGCCGTTTTGTCCCAGGAGGTGGAGGGTGAGGAGCGCCCAGTGCTGTACATCAGCCGAAAGCTGTCGATGCGTGAAAGTAAGTACAGCACAATTGAAAAGGAGTGTCTCGCCATCAAGTGGGCGGTCCTCGCCCTCCGATACTACCTGCTGGGGTGCCCTTTCACACTCTGCTCGGACCACGCGCCCCTCCAGTGGCTCCACCGCATGAAGGATGCCAATGCGCGGATCACCCGTTGGTATCTTGCTCTCCAGCCATTTAAGTTCGAGGTGATCCACAGGCCAGGGGCACAGATGGTGGTGGCGGACTTCCTGTCCTGTCAGGGGGGGAGTCAGCTTCAGGCCGGATGGCTCCCTGGCCTGAGTCGGGCAGTGGGGGTATGTGGCAGCGGGGGCGTGGCCAAGCAGCAGTCTGTGAATGGAGGGCGGGGTCGGGGAAGGTAAGTGGCTAGGTCATTACACCTGATGTCAATTTGTGTGTGTGTGTGTGCATGTGTGTGTGTGTGTGTGTGTGTGTTTGTTGCAGGGATGGAGTATAAAGGGAGGAGGGAGAGGAGAGAAGAGGCTCCCCGACGACAGCACTTGTGTGAGTGAGTGAGCGAGTGACTGTGTGAAAGAAAGAAAAAAGAAAGAAAGAAAGAAAGAAAGAAAGAAAGAAAGAAAGAAAGAAAGAAAGAAAGAAAGCTGAAAAGCTCAATAAAAGTGCGTTTGTGTAAACACGATCTCTCGCCTGCCGTGCTTCTGTGCTCCACCCTCATCGGGGATTGCTACACTGATATTCACAATAGAACATAGACAACATATCAAATGTCGAAAGTGAGACATTTTTAAATTTCATGCCAAATATTGGCTCATTTGAAATTTCATGACAGCAACACATCTCAAAAAAGTTGGGACAGGGGCAATAAGAGGCTGGAAAAGTTAAAGGTACAAAAAAGGAACAGCTGGAGGACCAAATTGCAACTCATTAGGTCAATTGGCAATAGGTCATTAACATGACTGGGTATAAAAAGAGCATCTTGGAGTGGCAGTGGCTCTCAGAAGTAAAGATGGGAGGAGGATCACCAATCCCCCTAATTCTGCACCGACAAATAGTGGAGCAATATCAGAAAGGAGTTCGACAGTGTAAAATTGCAAAGAGTTTGAACATATCATCATCTACAGTGCATAATATCATCAAAAGATTCAGAGAATCTGGAAGAATCTCTGTGCGTAAGGGTCAAGGCCGGAAAACCATACTGGGTGCCCGTGATCTTCGGGCCCTTAGATGGCACTGCATCATATACAGGCATGCTTCTGTATTGGAAATCACAAAATGGGCTCAGGAATATTTCCAGAGAACATTATCTGTGAACACAATTCACCGTGCCATCCGCCGTTGACAACTAAAACTCTATAGTTCAAAGAAGAAGCCGTATCTAAACATGATCCAGAAGCGCAGACGTCTTCTCTGGGCCAAGGCTCATTTAAAATGGACTGTGGCAAAGTGGAAAACTGTTCTGTGGTCAGACGAATCAAAATTTGAAGTTCTTTATGGAAATCAGGGACGCCGTGTCATTCGGACTAAAGAGGAGAAGGACGACCCAAGTTGTTATCGGCGCTCAGTTCAGAAGCCTGCATCTCTGATGGTATGGGGTTGCATTAGTGCATGTGGCATGGGCAGCTTACACATCTGGAAAGACACCATCAATGCTGAAAGGTATATCCAGGTTCTAGAGCAACATATGCTCCCATCCAGACGACATCTCTTTCAGGGAACACCTTGCATTTTCCAACATGACAATGCCAAACCACATACTGCATCAATTACAGCATCATGGCTGCGTAGAAGAAGGGTCCGGGTACTGAACTGGCCAGCCTGCAGTCCAGATCTTTCACCCATAGAAAACATTTGGCGCATCATAAAACAGAAGATACGACAAAAAAGACCTAAGACAGTTGAGCAACTAGAATCCTACATTAGACAAGAATGGGTTAACATTCCTATCCCTAAACTTGAGCAACTTGTCTCCTCAGTCCCCAGACGTTTACAGACTGTTGTAAAGAGAAAAGGGGATGTCTCACAGTGGTAAACATGGCCTTGTCCCAACTTTTTATGCCTCTGCCACCTTAAGGTGCAGGAGGCATTATGTTTTCGGGTTGTCCATCTGTCCGTGTGTGCGTCCGTGCGTGCGTCTGTGCGTGCGTCCATCCCGAAACCTTGTGAACACGATATCTCAAAGGCTAATGAAAGGAATTTCACCAAACTTTTACCATTTGTGCACTTTGGGACAAACATGAACTGATTAGATTTTGAGGTTAAAAGGTCACAGGTCAAGATTACTGGGAGGTCAAATGTCCATCCCCAAACCTTGTGAACGCCATATCTCAAATACTAATGAAAGGAATTTCACCAAACTTTCACCATTTGTGCATTTTGGGACAAAGATGAAATGATTAGATTTTGAGATCAAAAGGTCTAAGGTCAAGGTCACTGTGAGGTCAAATGTCTGTCCGAAAACCTTGTGAACACAATATCTCCAAGGCAAATGAAAGGAATTTCACCAAACTTTCACCATTTGTGCATTTGGGGACAAACATTAACTGATTAGATTTTGAGGTTAAAAGGTCACAGGTCAAGATTACTGTGAGGTCAAATGTCCATCCCCAAATCACAACTTAATAAGCCGTGTAGTCTACCAGGCGGAGGCATCCCCATCGACGCCATTGGCGTCGAGTTCTATCTAGTTTGAGATATGTTGTTGTCATGACATTTAAAATCACCTAATTTTCTCTTTAAATGATACATTTTCTCAGTTTAAACATTTGATATGTCATCTATGTTCTATTCTGAATAAAATATGGAATTTTGAAACTTCCACATTATTGCATTCCGTTTTTATTTACAATTTGTACTTTGTCCCAACTTTTTTGGAATCGGGGTTCTCATCTCATCTCATTATCTCTAGCCGCTTTATCCTGTTCTACAGGGTCGCAGGCAAGCTGGAGCCTATCCCAGCTGACTACGGGCGAAAGGCGGGGTACACCCTGGACAAGTCGCCAGGTCATCACAGGGCTGACACATAGACACAGACAACCATTCACACTCACATTCACACCTACGGTCAATTTAGAGTCACCAGTTAACCTAACCTGCATGTCTTTGGACTGTGGGGGAAACCGGAGCACCCGGAGGAAACCCACGCGGACACGGGGAGAACATGCAAACTCCACACAGAAAGGCCCTCGCCGGCCACGGGGCTCGAACCCGGACCTTCTTGCTGTGAGGCGACAGCGCTAACCACTACACCACCGTGCCGCCCGGAATCGGGGTTGTATATTAGATTTATTGTTAACACTTAAAACTATTCCTGTGCCATTCTTGAGGTCTCAAGGTATTTATAAATGAAAGTGAGGCCATGGCTCTGCGTATATGCTTTAAGGTTATGGTTACTTTCAGGTAATGAGGTAATGTTAATGACTTATAATTATTTTTTTTTTTTAATTTTTAAAGATACAGTGATATCTTTAAGGTTTTGTAAATTACTGGCTTTAGAAAGTGACTGTAGAAAGTTACTCCACATCCACAGATTCGTCTGTTATAATAATTATCTATAAGCCAAATATTTAAATTATTCCTTTTTTTCTCACACAAAATCATATCTAGTTCCATTTATGTCTGGAAAGAAAGTGTCATTTGCTCCTACCACATTCATGCTGCTTTATTTCCTACAGACATCTTAGATTGCCACAATTTTAAATTGTTAGGCAATTATGGGAAACATTATGAGTCAGTTTTACTCAGAACTCTGTCTACGTCATTATTGCTCATAAGTAAGCTGAATGAGTGGGACAAGTGCTACTAATAAGAGCACTCCTATTGGGGGTCCAATAAAATCATATGTTTTACATTTTGGAAGACTGTATCAATTCTGTTACATTACATTACAGGCATTTAGCAGATGCTCTTATCCAGAGCAATGTATGATGAGTGCACACACACACACACACAGCACCTGGGGAGCAATTGGGGGTTAGGTGCATTGGTCAAGGGCACTTCAGCCATGGAATTTCCTGCTGGCTCAGGGAATCAAACCGGCAAACCTTTGAGCCCAAGGCTATGTCTCTCAACTTTAGGCTATGGCTGCCCAGTTCATATACAGAAAGGACAAATGTGATATTAAGTATTCATTCATTCTCTATATACAGTATCTCTTATCCACTGCAGGTCGCGGTTGAGCTGGAGCCAATCCCAGCTGACATGGGATGACAGGCAGGGTACACCCTGGACAGGTTACCAATCTATTCTGGAGCTAACACAGAAAGACAGCCAGCCACTAACACTCACATTCAAAATTATGGGCAATTTGATAGTAGCCAGCTGACCTAATCCACATGTCTTTGGACTGCACCCACAGGAAACTTGTACAGGCATGAGGAGAACATGCAAACTCCACACAAACACCCCAGTCAATTGGCAGGCTTGGATCCAGAACCTGCTTGGTGTGAGGTAACAGTGCTAACAACTACACCACCATGCCACCCTAATATTAATTATCCATCCATCCATTATCCATAGCCGCTTATTCTGTGCAGGGTCACAGGCAAGCTGGAGCCTATCCCAGCTGACTATGAGTGAGAGGCAGGGTACACCCTGGACAAGTCGCCAGGTCATCACAGGGCTGACATACAGAGACAAACAACCATTCACACACATTCACACCTACGGTCAATTTAGAGCCACCAATTAGCCTAACCTGCATGTCTTTGGACTGTAGGGGAAACTGGAGCACCTGGAGGAAACCCACACAGACACGGGGAGAACATGCAAACTCCACACAGAAAGGCCCTCGTTGGCTGCTGAGCTCAAACCAAGAACCTTCTTGCCGTGAGGCGACAGTGCTAACCGCTACACCACTGTGCCGCCTAATATTAATTAAAAACATTTATGTTTTCTAAAAACAATATTATAATAAATATGTGCATACAGTGGTGCTTGAAAGTTTATGAACCCCTTAGAATTTTCTATATTTCTGCATAAATATGACCTAAAACATCATCAGATTTTCACACAAATCCTAAAAGTAGATAAAGAGAACCCAGTTAAACAAATGAGACAAAAATATTATACGTGGTCATTTATTTATTGAGGAAAATGATCCAATATTACATATCTGTGATAGTGCACAATCAGGTGAAACTGAATGTGACAACACTTGTGTGAAGGAGACGTGTAGTTCATGTCAACCAAGTTTGAAGGCCGCAGTGGAATTCCAGTGATGACATGACAGAGTCCATAAAACCAAATGTCTCACATGAGCATCAATGGAAGTGGAGTAGAGCAAGATGTCATCAGTGTAGGCAGTAACGATTTTCCCCAACATATTCTGAAGTATGTCATTGACCAGGCACTGAGAGACTGCTGGAGTGCAAGAGTCCATATATCATTACACAATACTCATACTGACCAGAGGTGATGCTAAATGCTATTTTCCACTCTTCACCCACCTTTCTGATTCTGATGAGGTTGTGCATACTGCACAAATCCAGTTTAGTGAAAACATGGGTATTTCTGAGATGTTCCAAGGCTGACAGCACCAGACACGGGATATATTTTACTGTGATTTGATTCAACTCTCTATTGATACATGGATGAAGTCTGCCTGCTTTTTTTTCCACCTAGAAGAATCCAGAAGATGTTGGAGATGTGGAAGAAGGTCAAATGTAGCCTTGTTAAAGTGCTTCTTCAATTTATTTTTCCATGGCTTTGTTTTCAACTGGTGACAAGGGATTGATTGTGCCTGCTGTGAGCTTGATGACATAGTTATAGGGTCTGTGAGGAGGCAAACCACTTGCCTTAGCTTTGTTGAAGACTTTGTTGAATTCATGGTATACTTGTGGAATTTCCACGATAGTGGTTATCTCAGGGCTTTCAACTGAGGTTGACACCACAAGAAGGGTTGGGAGTGTGCATTCATGGAAAACCAAAAATTATGGCACATCTTGCTGAGTGGGTAACCACAAGTGATATGCACTCATGGTGGAAAGCATGGACATGAAGCATGACGAGTACAGTGTGATGAGTGATGAATCCACAACTGAAGAGTCTGCCCTCCAGAGCTTGAAATTGCAGGGGTGATTTGAGAGACTTTGATGTGGAGCTTGGCAACAAGGTCTTTTCCACAATGGAGACACCCTCTGAATGTGTTATCTTAATGTCAGAATGTTATCTTAAGAAGTTTGATAAGATAAGTAACCAAAGGAACTTAACATAGATGAGCAAGCAGAGAAGTCAGCTTGCGCATGGGAGAACTGTGGCACCTTTGTTGGAGGATGAGCCAACAAAACAGCAAGCAAAGGTGTCAGTGCATTGGGTCGCTGCATGATCTTGACAAAGCTAGCTGTTTCTGTTTTTCCCCAACCAGTCGGCCTTGAGCTACTAGTGCCTGTAGCCAGTCTAGCGTGCTTGCTGCATTCATGCTGTCAGGTGTTGGGGAAGGCTGCAATTGCAAGTAATGCTTTTATCGAAAAAACAGACAAGCAAACAAATCCAAATTGACAGGCAAAAATGTGAACATGAAGCAGGCAGAAGGCCGGGTGATCAGCAGAGATAAGAGGGCAAAACCAGAGTCAAGAAACCAGGAAAACAAAAACAAGTTAATGAACTAGAAAATTGCAAACTGTAAACAAAGGTTTGGTATATCAGGTACAGAAGAGTGGGTGATACTTTGCATCATGGAATTGCTTGTGAGGGCTTCCAGTGTTGATGTGACAAAATGAATTTTGCAAAAGATTTTGCTAAAAACAAAACAAAATAATAATACTTTTGCTAGACAAGATCAAAGTAAGCGTGCATTGATAATATTTATGAATATAAACTGTTTACCTGTATAATGAACAGCCTTCAAAACCAAAAAGTACACATTTTGCCTTTTTCCCATATATATACTAGTATATATATACAGTATATCAGTGGCGGCTGGTAGTCTTTCAAACAGGGAAGGCTGGTCAGTTACGATATTTCCAGATTTTAAAAGAAAAAAGAAAAAACACATCAATTTTGCCCATACTCTTGCCTCTGATCTGGCTGATTGTTGGCAGGGTCACAAACTGTGAAATAACAGGTTCTTTTGGCCCATTAGCCTACTGTCCAATATACATGATGGTGGTGTTGGGGGGGGGTATATTTTAACATTTTATATTTTGTTAAAACAAGAAAAAATGTCTGCACACTTAAACCCTTTTATTCATATAATTGCCAAGCTTTCGGTCAGAGACCTTCCTCAGGGCACAAACAGATGGAGCATACAACAAACTAATCAATTAAGATTCATTAAGGTGCTCAATCACACCTGCACAGATGAGTTGTAGTCCAAGTGTGGGAGTTGTAGTTTTTCTGTTCTTCCTGGTTTCATATTTCCTCTACCAAAGGTAGCTGGCATTAAATTGACCCCAAATGCACCAATAAAATACATCTTTTTACATACAAACTTGAGTACACACACACATATAAGCAAGTGTAAGTTCAAGATAACTGCATAAACATCAGCAAGAACTTCATAAACTGCAGTTTCAAGACTTAACAAATGGTATACCTCCAATCATAACATAACACTCATGTCAAAGTCTACATTTAACCCTTTGGGTTGTAGGGCATCTAATGTATGGATCCAAAACAATTCCCTTTGACATAGCACTTTATCAATGTTCCCACCCCTTGACAATTTAACTTGCTCAATACCCTGAAACCGTAGGGAAGAAACAGGGTGGGCACACTCTACAAAGTGACAAGCCACAGGGTAATTAAGATAATTTTCGCAGTATTTGTCCAATAACTGTCTTGCATTTTGAGATTGAAAAGCGCATCGCTCCCAAATGCCATTGAAGTGCACTGAGGCTGGGAGTCCGTGGGGTGGGCGTTTTCGCAGTATTTGTCCAATAATCGTTTGCATTTTGATATTTTAAAGCGCATAGCTCCCAAATGCCATTGAAGTCCACTGAGGCTGGGAGTCCGTGGGGCGGGCATTTTCGCAGTATTTGTCCAATAATCGCCTTGCATTTTGATATTGAAAGTGCATAGCTCCCAAATGCCATTGAAGTCCACTGAGGCTGGGCTGCATCGCGCTGTCACGAGGGGGAAAAACTCACACACACATTAGGCGAACTGGGGAAAGTTATAACGGAATGATTTCGCACTGTAGTTGGGTTGAGCACATATATTTCTATGATTCTGGATCTGAAATAGCAATGTTATAAGGTCGGCTATAACATAAGCCTAGCGCAATTCATCCTACACGATGTTCATCATTTTTAGAGGAGGCTGAGCCTCCCTCGTTGTCTTAGAGCAATCGCCCATGATATATATATATATATATAATATTTTGAAAGTGGGAGAATTCACCCCAGATGGGACACTAGTCCATTACAGGGTACCATGCACAACCACATTCACAAACTCTTTCATTCCTAGGGGTAATTTAACATAAACTCTCAGAAATAGGGGTACAGTAGGAGTCATTTATGTTCCCCAAGGTACAATCTACACTAATGTACCCTCTCAGGCTCATTATTGGACTTCAAGGTAACCATGTGTACCTTTTTAGGGTCAAAAAGCTACATATATGTTCCCAATCAGTATATAAATGGTACAAATAAGTACCTTAGATGGTACTGCCCCAGTGACAAGCCATTGTACCCGTAAAGGTACAATGATATACTTTGTTTTCTGAGAATGTAGCCTGCATGTTTCTGGACAGAGGGAGGAAACCAAAGAACCCAGAGGAAACCCACACAAACATCAAAATTCCCCACAGATATTAATCCAAGCTCGGGATCAAACCCAGGACCAAGGAGCTGTGAGGCAGCAAGGCTATCCACTGTGTCACTATATCATTGTGCTGTTGCCTTTATATGAACAGCGGAATTGAATAAAGTTGGTAATATTGTGGGTAGCATTGACACATCACAGCTCTGGGGTCCTAAGTTTTGCCCCTAGGTGATGCCACAGCCAAACATGACTGGGATCCCAAGAGAGCAAAATTGGCCGTGCTCTCAGGAAGGAAGGAGCAGCATACTCTGTCTCCAGCGACGTGAGCCAATCATGGGCATCTGTGCAGAGGTGGGTGGATAGTGCTTTCCTCTGAGTGTGTTACACACTGCATCTGATGCTGTATGAGCAAGCATTTCGAAAAGATGCGGTCAGCTGGCTTCAAGTGCCATGGAGGAAGCATGTAATAGCCTTCGCCCAACCTGGTTGGTAGCTGTCATGTAATGGGGATAATTGGCCATAACTAAATTAGTAAGAGAATTGTGGGGGGTGGAGGGTGAATGAATGGTCTTTGTGGCAGTGGGGGCGTGGCCAAGCAGCAGTCTGTGAATGGAGGGCGGGGTCAGGGAAGGTAAGTGGCTCAGTCATTCCACCTGCTGTCAATTAATGTATGTGTGTGTGTGTGTGTGTGTGTGTGTGTGTGTGTGTGTGTGTGTGTTTGTTTGTTACAGGGACGAGCATAAAAGGAGGGGGAGAGCAAAGAAAAGAGGCTCCTGACCAGAATGCATGTGTGTGTGCGTGTGTGTGGGAGTGAGGCTGAAAAGCTATATATCTCTCTTTAAAAATAAATGTTTGCAAGAACTTCAGGTCCCGCCTGCTGTGCTTCTGTACTCCACCCATATCAGGGATTTGCTACAGTCTTATTCTTTAACGGTGGGAAATCAGCATCTAAACATTTGATCTTTAATGAAAAATCAGAAATAGAAATTAAGAGCATGTGGTGATTTGTGGGGCAGTGGAAAACATTTGCTATTGCATTTGCTTTGTGAACACATAATCTCATCTCATCTCATTATCTCTAGCCGCTTTATCCTGTTCTACAGGGTCGCAGGCAAGCTGGAGCCTATCCCAGCTGACTACGGGCGAAAGGCGGGGTACACCCTGGACAAGTTGCCAGGTCATCACAGGGCTTGTGAACACATAATGTAAGACATAATTAAAATGAAATTGTAAAACATGCATTTGCATTTTCATAAGTATAGAAGAAGAAGAAGAAGAAGGCCTTTATTTGTCACATAAAGGACATTTTGGCCTACTGTACATTACAGTGAAATTCTTCTCTTCACATAGCCCAGATTTTTAGGAAATTGTGGTCAGAGCACAGGCTCAGCCCCATGGCGCAGACAGGGTTAAGGGTCTATCTCCCCTTGTTCACCTTCACCTTATCCCCTGACCTTCTGACCAGCGGCCCAGTGCCTTAACCACTGAGCCACCACTGCCTTGCAAAAGCAATGTACAGTGACTGCCAAAATTAAAATTCAACTGCAAGTCCAATTGACATTTCATGTTCAAAATCAAAACAGGTCTAATTTTGCCACATTCAAACAAGTATAGATAATATAAATAATTAAAGATGATAAACAAGCCCTCCACTTGTGATTGCACATTCCCTTATCAAAAAGAAGTGTACTTTAAGTTCATTTTATTAAATATACTTAAGTAAAGTTAAAATATATTTCCTTAAGTATACTTTTGTGTGTACCAAGTATACTGATATCAATGTACTTACAGTATACTTGTAAGTAAACTAATCTAATACTTCTTGGGACTAAATTGGCCCACTTTTAGTTTATAAAAAATATACTTTAAGTCTAAGAGAAGTAAACTCTGAGTATACAACTAGTATTTTTTTTATTTTGTACTGCAAGTATACCACAAGTAAACTTATACAGTGGTGCTTGAAAGTTTGTGAACCCTTTAGAATTTTCTATATTTCTGCATATGACCTAAAACATCATTAGATTTTCACACAAGTCCTAAAAGTAGATAAAGAGAACCCAGTTAAACAAATGAGACAAAAATATTATACTTGGTCATTTATTTATTGAGGAAAATCATCCAATATTACATATCTGTGAGTGGCAAAAGTATGTGAACCTCTAGGATTAGCAGTTAATTTGAAGGTGAAATTAGAGTCAGGTGTTTTCAATCAATGGGATGACAATCAGGTGTGAGTGGGCACCCTGTTTTATTTAAAGAACAGGGATCTATCAAAGTCTGATCTTCACAACACATATTTGTGGAAGTGTATCATGGCACGAACAAAGGAGATTTCTGAGGACCTCAGAAAAAGTGTTGTTGATGCTCATCTGGCTGGAAAAGGTTACAAAACCATCTCTAAAGAGTTTGAACTCCACCAATCCACAGTCAGACAGATTGTGTACAAATGGAGGAAATTCAAGACCATTGTTACCCTCCCCAGGAGTGGTCGACCAACGAAGCTCACTCCCAAAGCAAGGCGTGTAATAGTCGGCAAGGTCACAAGGGACCCCTAGGCTAACTTCTAAGCAACTGAAGGCCTCTCTCACATTGGCTAATGTTAATGTTCATGAGTCCACCATCAGGAGGACACTGAACAACAATAGTGTGCATGGTAGGGTTGCAAGGAGAAAGCCACTGCTCTCCAAAAAGAACACTGCTGCTCGTCTGCAGTTTGCGAAAGATCACGTGGACAAGCCAGAAGGCTATTGGAAAAATGTTTTGTGGACAGATGAGACCAAAATAGAACTTTTTGGTTTAAATGAGAAGCGTTATGTTTGGAGAAAGGAAAACACTGCATTCCAGCATAAGAACCTTATCCCATCTGTGAAACATGGTGGTGGTAGTATCATGGTTTGGGCCTGTTTTGCTGCATCTGGGCCAGGATGGCTTGCCATCTTTCATGGAACAATGAATTCTGAATTATACCAATGAATTCTAAAGGAAAATATCAGGACATCTGTCCATGAACTGAATCTCAAGAGAAGGTGGGTCATGCAGCAAGACAACGACCCTAAGCACACAAGTCATTCTACCAAAGAATGGTTAAAGAAGAATAAAGTTAATGTTTTGGAATGGCCAAGTCAAAGTCCTGATCTTAATCCAATTGAAATGTTGTGGAAGGACCTGAAGCGAGCAGTTCATGTGAGGAAACCCATCAACATCCCAGAGTTGAAGCTGTTCTGTACAGAGGAATGGGCTAAAATTCCTCCAAGCCGGTGTGCAGGACTGATCAACAGTTACCGAAAACGTTTAGTTGCAGTTATTGCTGCACAAGGGGGTCACACCAGATACTGAAAGCAAAGGTTCACATACTTTTGCCACTCACAGTTATGTAATATTGGATCATTTTCCTCAATAAATAAATGACCAAGTATAATATTTTGTCTCATTTGTTTAACTGGGTTCTCTTTATCTACTTTTAGGACTTGTGTGAAAATCTGATGATGTTTTAGGTCATATTTATGCAGAAATATAGAAAATTCTAAAGGGTTCACAAACTTTCAAGCACCACTGTATACTAATAGTTTACTAGTTTTATACTTGTAGTCCACTCTTTAGTTTACAAAAGCATTCTTCATAGTACACTGGAAATATACTATGAATTTACTTGTTTTATACTTCTAGTCCACTTTTTGGTTTACAAAAGTATCCTTTGTAGTATACTGGAAATATACTATTGGTTTACTCGTTACACACTTCTAGTCCACTTTTTAGTTCATAAAAGTATGCTTTATAGCATATTGGAAATATACAGTACTATTAGTTACTGGTTATATACATCTAGTCCACTTTTTAGTTTTGAAGCATACTGCAATGACCCTTCTAGGTATACTATTATTTTTCTAGCCCGAACCCTTACCTCATGCACACTACCAGTAGACAACTTAAGTGTTTTGTACCTTAAGTTACAATGAAGTTATAAAGGTAAGAATTCACAAAATAATAACAGATACTCAGGATTAAGAACATATTTATTTTCTTTAAAAATCTATATTTAAAGTAACATTGAATTAAATGCCAAAGTATAAACACATGGCAGTGACAACTGAAACTGACATCCAAGCTCTAAAGAAAAAGAAAGAAAGAAAAAAAAATTAATTATCCCACTCAGGAGAAAAAAAAAACCCTTATATGGAACCACAGACAGACCTAAGAGTCAATGCTGAAGCACAACTACAGGGCAAGTACACTTAAACATAAGGCACAAATATTTTAATACTTTATTACACTTTTGTTAATTATATCTTGATCAAAAGTTTAAATATAAGCTTAATATACTTCAACTTTTCTATATACTTTTCAGTATAAGCCAAGTATACTTATGTATAACTTTATTAAGTATATCTCTGATAAGTAAATAAAAAGTAAACTGAAAGCATACTCTCTTATTTTTAGTTTAAAAGAAGTATACTAGAAGCACGCTTGAATAAACTTCTTTTTTTGTAAGGGTTTTTATCCTTATACAACACCACAGCCAAATTAAAAATGCCTTTGCAATCTTATTTGCATTTCTCATTCTCATCTCATTATCTCTAGCCGCTTTATCCTTCTACAGGGTCGCAGGCAAGCTGGAGCCTATCCCAGCTGACTACGGGCGAAAGGCGGGGTACACCCTGGACAAGTCGCCAGGTCATCACAGGGCTGACACATAGACACAGACAACCATTCACACTCACATTCACACCTACGGTCAATTTAGAGTCACCAGTTAACCTAACCTGCATGTCTTTGGACTGTGGGGGAAACCGGAGCACCCGGAGGAAACCCACGCGGACACGGGGAGAACATGCAAGCTCCGCACAGAAAGGCCCTCGCCAGCCCCGGGGCTCAAACCCAGGACCTTCTTGCTGTGAGGCAACAGCGCTAACCACTACACCACCGTGCCACCCTATTTGCATTTCTACTATCAACAATGTAGAGTGTAAATTTCTAATTAGCATTTTAAAGTCTGGAAAATTCTTCCATAGTTGTATTACTCATTTGGCTACTGAGGCAGTTTCATTAAAAGGCCTGTTTATGCTTTTATCTTTTTGTGGTGAAATGTGAGATTTACTAAGTAATCCTTTGCCTTTTATTATTTAGGTAGAGTAATAAGTCTGTGTGTGTGTGTGTGTGTGTGTGTGTGAGAGAGAGAGAGAGAGAGAGACAGACAGACAGACAGGAAAATACAAGGTTTGTTCTCTTACTCTTTTAAAAATAATTTATTGTGTGCTACAGCTTGCAGCTACTGTTTTGGAAAAGTGAATTTAAAGGAAGTCGCCTGCTCTGAACTGGCAGTTCCTCCCATTTCCCCCCGCTTTGTTTTCTTCGTCACTGTAAGAATCAGAAATATCTGAATCAGCCAATCCAAAAATGAAATCTTTGTAGTTGGGGAATGAATGGAAGTCTGCTTTTCGTTTGCAACTTACTGGCTCTGGGAAGGAAGAGGCTCACAAAGACTCAGGGGTTGTTATGTTTGAGATGTGCATGTTTGCCCTGGAGCAGCTCCACGTTTGGGCTTGTAACTGTATAAAAAAATTTCCCCTGAGGAAAAACTAGCAGGAAAAGAAGTCCCTCGTTGTTAAATTGTTTTTGTTGTTTTCAATAATTTCTCTTCCAGTGCTTCTCTTTTTAGCCTGTATTTAGAGCCAGGATAAATAGGAATTAGGCAGAAGCTTGTTCTCACTGACCATGCTTTGGATCTTTTTCAAATTCTGTGCCTGGAAAATACCATCAAATAAATGGAGTAGAGATAGATAGAAGTTTAGAGAAAATGATAAAAATCTGACCGGAATCTGATTTTTTGAAAATCTGATTAAATGTCCAGAGAAGTGAGAGGGGAAGAAACAGCTGTAGAAAATAAAATGGCAATAAACTATTTGAAGTTTAGATATATTACATTCAGCTAGCATGATACTGAACGAGTCAAAGACGAGTTCAATATCATGCTAGTTGAATGTAATATATCGGATATACCATGAAAAAAGCCAGCCAATATTATTATTATTATCTCATCTCATCTCATTATCTCTAGCCGCTTTATCCTGTTCTACAGGGTCGCAGGCGAGCTGGAGCCTATCCCAGCTGACTACGGGCGAAAGGCGGGGTACACCCTGGACAAGTCGCCAGGTCATCACAGGGCTGACACATAGACACAGACAACCATTCACACTCACATTCACACCTACGGTCAATTTAGAGTCACCAGTTAACCTAACCTGCATGTCTTTGGACTGTGGGGGAAACCGGAGCACCCGGAGGAAACCCACACGGACACGGGGAGAACATGCAAACTCCACACAGAAAGGCCCTCGCCGGCCCCGGGGCTCGAATCCAGGACCTTCTTGCTGTGAGGCAACAGCGCTAACCACTACACCACCGTGCCGCCATTATTATTATTATTATTATTATTATTATTATTATTATACATACACATTCCTTTTGGGTGTTCAATGCATCTTTCTCTTTCAAAATTCTCTCAAAATCTTCCGTATTTAACAAAGCAAACCTGGCGGCCATGTTTGTTTACAAATTGTCACAGTCGCTCACTATAGCACAGAAGTTTTATGCCTCTGACGTGCGGCATCATGTTGGCTTAACAACCACGCAATATCGTAAACCATATTCAACGCTCATTCGCCTTTGGGTAGAGTGACGTAATATACGTAGGATAAGCGATATGCTAACAATATTGCATGCTATCAAACCAAATGAATGAAACCCTCTAGAAAGGAGTAGAATGCAGGTTTTTATTCCATTGAAAACGTGTCCTTTATGTGACCGGCGAGGGCCTTTCTGTGCGGAGTTTGCATGTTCTCCCCGTGTCCGCGTGGGTTTCCTCCGGGTGCTCCGGTTTCCCCCACAGTCCAAAGACATGCAGGTTAGGTTAACTGGTGACTCTAAATTGACCGTAGGTGTGAATGTGAGTGTGAATGGTTGTCTGTGTCTATGAGTCAGCCCTGTGATGACCTGGCGACTTGTCCAGGGTGTACCCCGCCTCTCGCCCGTAGTCAGCTGGGATAGGCTCCAGCTTGCCTGCAACCCTGTAGAAGGATAAAGCGGCTAGAGATAATGAGATGAGATGAATGAGATGAAAACGTGTCCTTTATGTATAATAATATAGAATATTCTATGAATAATTAGGGCTGCACAGTGACCTAGTGGTTAGCACTATTGCATCACAGGAAGAAGGTCCGGGTTTGAGCCCCGTGGCCGGCGAGGGCCTTTCTGTGTGGAGTTTGCATGTTCTCCCCGTGTCTGCATGGGTTTCCTCCAGGTGCTCCGTTTTCCCCCACAGTCCAAAGACATGCAGGTTAGGTTAAGTCGTGGCTTTAAATTGAGCGTAGGTGTGAATGTGAGTGTGAATGGTTGTCTGTGTCTATGTGTCAGCCCTGTGATGACCTGGCGACTTGTCCAGGGTGTACCCCGCCTTTCGCCCGTAGTCAGCTGGGATAGGCTCCAGCTTGCCTGCGACCCTGTAGAAGGATAAAGCGGCTAGAGATAATGAGATGAGATTATTTAGAATATAACCTAAGGAACTGTTATCATCCTTCCACAAAGGAATAAAATCCAGGAGTCAATTATAACATGTGACAAGCATTTGAAATGCTTTAATTGTTTTGGTAATCAGCCTTGGTGTAAATGCATCACAATGGTTGACGTGGGCTTTCCGTTTGAGCACACGCCTCCAGTGTATACATGGGAAGAAACACAGGGGACATGTGTCATGCGTCATAGTTCAAACAGAACAAGGACAATAATGGGGACAATAACAAAAATGGGAGAGGGGTGGTTTGGCTAGGCCAAAGTCCAGCAGACATCACAGTAATAAGTGACTCTATAGACAACACAAGGAGGAAAATGTCTGACGTGTGTGTTTGTGTGCCTATTAGCATTCAGCCATCCTGCAGGGTAAATGGGGCCATGGTCCACTCTGACCCTTTTTACCATGTTTACAGTGACGCTTACAGTAAAGCACTGAAAGCTGTAACGACATTTCACACTCACATTTTCCAAATCACTGAATTAGTGTGGTTAGGGTCAGAAAGCATAAACTATAAGACTGGCTGCTCCTTTTAAACATATTTCAACTAACTGAGGAGGATATGTAGGAGTTCACCTGTAGAATTTGTCTTTAGTTAACATGTCGGCGTTAACTCTGTTCGAAGCATCACTTGGGAATGCTGCATGAGAAAGTCAGGACCCTGTCAGACTCCACATAGAATTACAGTTAGTGAAGTGCTACCCTTCTCTAAAAAAAACCCACAAGACCATATGGTGGAAAGGATGACAAAATAGCCAATAAATAAATAAATATGTTTCTTCAGGCGGCACGGTGGTGTAGTGGTTAGCACTGTCGCTTCACAGCAAGAAGGTTCTGGGTTCGAGGCTGGCGAGGGCCTTTCTGTGTGGAGTTTGCATGTTCTCCCCGTGTCAGTGTGGGTTTCCTCCGGGTGCTCCAGTTTCCCCCACAGTCCAAAGACATGCAGTTAGGTTAATGTGGGGCGGCCTTGGGCTGAAGTGCCCTTGAGCAAGGTACCTGACCCCTGACTGCTCCTCGGGTGCTGTAGTGTGGCCGCCCACTGCTTTGGGTGTGTACGGGTGTGTTCACTGCTTCAGATGGGTTAAATGCAGAGGATGAATCTCACTGTGCTTGAAGTGTGCATGTGACAAATAAAGGCTTCTTCTTCTTCTTCTTAAAACGTTCCTTATGGCTCTCTTTGTTCTTTCTGTATTTCTTGTAACAAACATTTAAGCTTAGACTAAGTTCGGTTGATTTTATAATTGTGTTAATAAATGTAAAAAAACCTTCACTGGTAGATGGAAATGAATGATTTTAATATCGAAAAGATTATACTCCTAAGAAACGATGGTCAAATGACAAAATTTTGGGATTCTACTGAACCATTGAAGTTGTTGTGACAGATTTTTGACACTGAATGAGAAACTTGCGGATCTTCTCATCTCATTATCTCTAGCCGCTTTATCCTGTTCTACAGGGTCGCAGGCAACCTGGAGCCTATCCCAGCTGACTACGGGCGAAAGGCGGGGTACACCCTGGACAAGTCGCCAGGTCATCACAGGGCTGACACATAGACACAGACAACCATTCACACTCACATTCACACCTATGGTCAATTTAGAGTCACCAGTTAACCTAACCTGCATGTCTTTGGGGGAAACCGGAGCACCCGGAGGAAACCCACGCGGACACAGGGAGAACATGCAAACTCCGCACAGAAAGGCCCTCGCCGGCCACGGGGCTCGAACGCGGACCTTCTTGCTGTGAGGCGACAGCGCTAACCACTACACCACCGTGCCGCCCACTTGCGGATCTTAAAGATCCCAAATTTAGAAATCAATTGACCTTAAAGAAAGAAGTTCTTTATATGAATGAATCCACTGAAACACAAGAAAATTCTTCAACGTTTTCTTAATTTCGTAATTCTAGGTCCTCCAGAATATGGAAAACACCAAACCATGCAGTCTTTGCAGCTTGACCATGCAGAAAGCAACGGGTTTCAGCAGTCAGAGATATGAGTAAATGTGCTTGCCACAAGTAGGCTTACAGTAAATGTAGGTCGAAAGCCATTGAACTATTGACTGCATTCAGAAATGAACAGGAAGTGCTGCTCCCCTTACAGTGGCAGCTACAAATATCCTGTGCTTTGCTTAAGAAACATCAAAGACTTTTTGTTTTTGAGACCCATGTTAACCGAAGGCATTCAGGTAATAACAAAAATGAATGCTTGCTACAAAGAAAAATGTGTGACACACTGAATTGGGCACGAGCGCAAAAAAAAAATAACAACAGGAGACAAAGAGTAAAGATCAGTATGTTTTATTATGATATCAGTGCAGAGATACAACTTTTCACTGGGTAATATTTCCCATACCTTAATGTCAATAATAATAATAATAATAATAATAATAATAATAATAATAATAATAATAATGGTTTAGCACATTAAAATACAGAATTGCTTCCTGTGACTAACAAGCCCAAACTTTTAAGGAGACAATGAGACTGTTTTAGAAAATAGACATCTAAAAGAGCATCAACAGTGTTAAAATATATATTTGACCACATCACAATACAATACGATACAAGTTTACTTCGTTTACTATGTTTTACCTTGGCATCAATTTTGTAGCAAAAATTTCAGCAAAAATTCCTGTTCATGGTTGATAATACCTTTTTAAAACACTGGTGGCCAGATGTATGTTCTTTGCACATGCTTTCAATTCAGCCACAACAAACCTTTGGGTGTTATGTACAAAATGTGCAACTTGAGCATGCAAAAAGCTCGAGAAGTGCAGCTTACTGCATACGTAGGGCATTTCGTGAGAGTTTTGTGTGTGATTTGTCCGCCTTGGATGTAAATTAGTGCCATGTGTTTTTCTCATAGCAGTGGAACCAATGTTGTGAAAGGTGCATTTTTTTCCTGCAGAATAATATTTCATTACTTCTCAGAGATATTCGTATTATTACGAATAATATTTCATAATACAACACAATTTTAGAATTTTGGTGAAAGCACAGTTTAGGCAAACTCTGTGCTTTAATTCCGTTTGTTCATTGGAATGAAGCCTGAGTAACCAACTCTCTCAGAAAAAAAAGGGTACTAAACTGTACCTTTCCTCACTGCTGAGGTAGTAGCCTCAACAATGCATCTTTTAGCTAGAAAGGTGCATGTACTATACTATTAGCTTTACTCTAAAAACTAATCATGGCCCATTTATGTAATCATTTTAAGTACACTAGATCCACATTTCGAGGCGAAAGATACATATTAAAGATATCATTTAGAAGATATTAAAGATACAAATGATTTACCCTTAAGGGTTCCATCCCAGTGCCAAGGATGGGAACAATTTAATACTATTTTAACACAGCCTATGTCATGAACACATACATCAATTATAGGTGCACATTTTCTTTTCATTAGGGTAAAGCCAATTGGGGATTTAATGGCATATGAGCCATATTAATACCCTCTGTGCCATTTTCTTGTTCTGACACAAGGGTCTTTTTATTAATATTTTCTCTTCATTATTTGCATTTCAAATAAATTGAACAAATGTCACATGCATTTTTCAGCCACATTGAGTCATATACATCTGGCCCTGAAGCTGGTGTTCAACCACAGGATTTCCACTAATCATGAGTGTATATCTGACTGTGGTTTATATTTTGTTTTTCTAGAAAAAATAATTACGTTCATGTAATTATATGTTAATATACTGTACATCCATTCCTGTATTTCAGGCCTGCAACACATTCCAAAAAAGTTGGGACAGGGAAATTTAGGGCTAGTAATGAGGTAAAGCCATTAAATAATGATGTAATTTGAAGCAAGTGATGTCAACAGGTAACTGTAATTATGATTTGGTACAAAATCAGTATCCAGGAAAGGCCTAGCCTTTGAGAGGTAAAGATGGGCTGAGGATCTCCAGTTTGTCAACAAATACATGAGAAAATTATTGAAATGTTTCAAAACAATGTTCCTCAAAGAAAGATAGGAAGGAATTTGGATATTTTACCCTCTACAGTACATAATATCATTAAATGTTTCATGGAATCTGCAGGGATTTCGATATGTAAGGGCCAAGGGCACAAGCCTAAGCTGAACACTCATGATCTCCGATCCCTCAGACAGCGCTGCATCCAGAAACATCACTCATCTATAGCTGATATAACCACATGGGCTCAGGTACATAATATCATTAAACAATTCAAGGAACCTGGAGGAATTTGGTGTGTAAAGGGCAAGGGCTCAAGCCAAAGCTGAACATCTGTGATCTCCAATCCCTCAGACAGCGCTGCATCAAGAACCATCATTCATCTATAGCTGATATAACCACATGGGCTCAGGATTACCCTTTGTTAAGCACCACAATACAGAGTTACATCCACAAATGCCAGTTAAAACATTACTGTGCAAAAAGGAAGCCTTATATAGTATTAACTGTCTCCAGAAGCACCATCAACATCTCTGTGCTCGGAGGCATCTGGGACCATCATACAGTGGAAATGTGTATTGTGGTCAGACAAATCAGTATTCCAGAACTTTTAGAAGAAATAGATGCTGTGTGCTCCGGACCAAAGACAAAAAGGACCATCCAGATTGTTACCAGCAACAAGTCCAAAAGCCAGGGTCTGTCATGGTATGGAGTTGTATCAGTGCCCTTGGCAAAGGTAACTTACACTTCTGTGATGGCAGCATTAATGCAGAAAAGTACATTGAGATTTTGGAGCAACATACGCTGCCTTCAAGACGACATCTTTTCCAGGGATATTTCAACAAGACAATGTAAAACCACATTCTGCACACATTACAAAGACATAGCTGTGGAAGAAGAGGGTGCCTGTCCTCTCTGCCTCAATAGAGAATGTGTGGTGACTTTTGAAATTAAAAATATGATAATCATGACCCCTTAAGACCTGTTTGCCAGAAGAATGGGACAACATAACACCTGAAACACTTCATCAGTTGGTGTCTTCAGTCCCTAAAGCTTTTTTATTTAAGTGTTGTGAGAAGGAATGGCAACATTATAAAGTGGTAAATGCTTTACCGTCCCAACTTTTTTTTTAAATGTGTTGCAAGAATAAAAATTGAAATAAGGGTTTATTTTGAAAACAACAACAACAACAACAATAAAATTCATGAGGTAAAACATCAAATGATGTGCTGTTGTATTGTTTTGAGTGCAACACAGGTCAAAGATTATTTATAAATCATAACTTTCAGGTTCAATTTAAATTTCGACATAACCCATCCCAACTTTTACTGATTTGGGGTTGTAAATACAGCAATTTGTCATTTCTAGACGGAGGAAAACAGATGGACAGAGATGTTGTTCAGACTGGAGAGATGTGCATCAGTGGGTAGACTGAGCAGCCTGTATCTCTGTATCTTACAACAGTGAACACTGATATCTCTGTCCATTTATCTTCCATTGGTATTGTGTCTACTGTGCATAATGTCCTAACATTGTATCAGATAGGATGGAAAAAAAAAAACATCAAAAGTTCATCAAGGACATTTTTTAGGGGCCTATACAAAATGACCTAGGGTTCAAAATTAGTTTCCACTTATGCAAAATCAAACTTGCAAGCCTCTACTGCTACATCTACTGAGCTGCTTAGCCTTCTAAACTGCGTAGCTTAAAGTACAGCACAGCGTCTAGAATTTCGTTCTGGCTGTGAATGAATGGGGCACTGTTTGGGTGGTAAATGTCTCATATTGAATTAAACTCAGAAGCAGAACATTGTATTTGAATTGTATTTTGTTCCTAAATTGTTTTCTGACAATTGAGGAGGACCTCCTGAAAGATGTTTCTTACTATTCCAAGTTTAACAGCCAATACACCTTTGTGATGTGTGTGGGTGCAAGAATAGTTGATTACATCAACAAATGCAACTATTAAAAAACAGTAAGAAGAGTAAGTCAAAATTTATTAATCCATTTTTATACTAGTTCATTCGACTTTAAAAACAACCTCGGCTAGTGTGACAAAAATACTATTAAAAATATTAAAGACAATTTCTTAACACAAATGTCACACATATCATTAATAAATGATCAAAGTGAAAATGTTGAATAGAACTTTTGCTAATTTGCTACATCTCAAAAACAGACTCTCTCATTTTAATATTTTTTTCTTCCCTCCCCCCTTTCCCGGACTGGCCTGCCAACAAATATAATATGCTTTTGTGTATCACAAAGGGAAAAACTGCCACTAGAAAGGAACAGATACCAGCACTACAGACCGCTTAAAATCAGCACTCCGATCCACATCTACTGAGTAGACAAGACAAAGTACCCAGGTATTTGAGTGCTACAACTTTAACATTAACAACTTTAACTTTATGATAGAAACTTTAGATAATCCTCCTTTAAATATCATGTATACAGCTAAAATGAAAAAATAAAAACTATATAGAGTGGTCACCACATGGAGAGAGAGAGAGAGAGAGAGAGAGAGAGAGTGAGAGAAACAGAAAGAAAAGTAGTGCTGTACACTTTAGGAATTGAACAGAGAAGGCACTAAAGCATGCATAAATAGAACAGGTAAAGGCTTAAGGTGTCAGAGGTAGGAAATTTAGAGAGACATACAGAAAGTCTGAGGATAAATAACATTCTTACAGTCGATTATCTTTCTTCAAGAGAGTAGGACAGCAAAACCGAGAGAGAAATGCACTAAAAGTTTAGCTAAAGGCACAGAAACAGATTGCCAAAAGAAGTAAAATTAACATAAAAGGAAAATAAATCAGCACAGTAAAGGTGCATTAACAGTTGAGTAGGTGGATCTGACATCTGAATTTTCTTTTCTTTTCTTGTCTTTTTTTTTTTTTTACTCCTTGTGCCAACCCCTCATTCGCACCCATGTTCATGAAGCTCCACCCATAGGCTCTATGGTGGCCTGTAGAGTAGACCGTCTACAAAATAACTGACAAGGGGCACAGTCAAACAAAAACAAGCATTTCAGACCAGGAGTCAGTTTTTCAAATGGGTTTTCCCAGTGTGTGCTGAGACCATGACTTAAACCTTTATATTTTATCATGTTTTACATTTTACATCTTCCAGGTTATTTGTACAAGTGAGAAATAAAAAATGACTATTGCACCTTTAAGAAATAGCTTTTGTAACTAAAGTATTATACTGTATAATTTGTGTATATTGTATTATACCATGTATAAGACTGCATATAATTTATAAAGATAAAGACAATAACAACAGAAAACCGAAAGCTACATTCTTATTATATATGGTAGGGTAAAGGTGTGTGCATTTGAGTCTGGCTGTTGTGCACATTTTGTGCTCATGAAGTGACTGGCTGATGAATTGAGCAGGGTATGTTGAGAGGAAAATAGTACAATGTGCAGTGGAAGGGTAATGAAGGACCATGATCGAACACACTGCATGAATATAAGCAGGATTGTGGTTGATAGTCCAGGTGAGTGATATAGATAGGTTAGTTGACTAAGAAAAGGTCACTCTAAGTGGCCTGGTCTAAAGCACACAGTAGATCACTGCCCTGCAGCAGGTGCAGGTTGCCTTGCAGGGGGACGTTCACTTCGCACTCATAACGCGTCAGCTCGGGCAGACAGCACATCTCAAATGAGGGCCCAAGCAGACGGCTCGCCACACCTATGAATGCCAAATCATCATTTACTATACATGCAGGTCAACTATAACTGGTCTCATCCATGTATTACACAGTTAGATTTACAGAAATTCAGGCATTTATAATTCTTCGCTGTTTTGCATTAGGGATCATATGCAGAGTTGAGGATTTAATCAGGGCTTTGAACCGGTTCAAGGAACGAAAACGAAAACCGGGAACTTTTTCTATTTCACATGGAACAGAAACGAAACCAGAAACTTTATTATTTTTTATGTTCCGGAACAGAAACGCTTATTAAAAATAATGGTAACCGGTTAATACCGGTTTTTATTTCGTTCCTCAAAGTTTCCGTAGCCTACAAATAAAAAAAAGTCATTCTTCTCCTGCGCAAGTTTCTATGACCCGCTGGGGTTCACTTCCTGTGTGACGTTCGCTGACTGAATGGAGAGAGCGGGAAGGTGGACTACTATCACGTCTCCACGTGATAATAAGTGAGTAAGTGCATTACTGAGTGTCTAAGCAAAGAAGAGCCTGAATGTTGCAACCTCCCTATTGGCTGTTTGTAAAAATGTATCAGTTGTTGCCCTTCCCACGGGAATCATCGCGGGCTCGAGAGACGAGACCTGACGAGTTAGTTCGTTGGTAGCAGAACAAAATGTCTGGACACAAATCGGGTTTTCAGAAAAGGAAAGAAAATAAACGGAGGGTCGAAAATACAAAAAAGGAGGCAGAAAATGCAAAACGAGTTTTAAGGTAGGACAAATGGTTACTTTTTAAGGCAGCCCGCCGTGGCTGCAGGCTTTCAGTTGTGTCATTGAATGGTTACTTTTCTGAGGCAGCCCGCCATGGCTGCCTGCAGGCTTATTTATTATAGCCCATTTAGTTAAAATAGTTGATATAAAATGTTTATAGTTATAGTTATGTGATGGTTGTCCTGATTTAGACTGGTGGGGGGTTTTTTTCGGGGGGGGGGGGGGGGGGGGGGGGGGGTTGCGTGATGTTGCACCCGGGTCCAGATTAGGGCAGAACCGGCCCTGGCTACATTTCAGGTGTAGTTTGTTTTATGTATGTATGTACTTGCATAGATGTGTACTTGGTCTTCCAATATGGCGCCTAAATGAATTATCTTTCATTTTTGGCACTTTTTCTGTTTGTGTAGATGGGAAGACATACTGAGAATCCAAATCGCCAACATTTGAAATAATAATTGTTTTGAATTATTTCTTGTCTTATTTAATGAAGGTTGTAATAGAATTAGCCTACATTTGGCTTAAGCTGGATGAGACAGAGACATAATTTTATAGCCATTTGTTAAACAGCTGACAGGGAACGTAATTAACCGTTCCGGGAACGAAATTTTTTTGTTCTAACCGGTTCGGGAACGTCTATTTAATGGTGGAACCCAAAACCGGAAACGTTAAAATTCCGTTTCTGTTCGGAACGAACCAATAGGAAAAAAATTCTGGTTCAAAGCCCTGGATTTAATATCAAAGTTGCACACATTGGTAATCAGACCTCAGGAGTAACTACAGACCTAAGTGACATTCAGAGGTTGTATGAGAGTTGGAGAGTCAGAGTAAAACAAAGGTGTGTCTCAGTTATGCGTAATTTTGAAAATGAACTTGTACACATTCTTCCTGTGTGAGATTTTTTTTCAAACAAGGAGCCGTATTAAATCCAGCACCACTCTGCTGTCTAACCGTTTGACGTAACCACAATATCATGCTGAATTTCACGGTGCACTCAAAAACTTTCCAATGCATTTGACCAATGACATACTATATGACACTAATGAATAGGATTGTCCCTTTAAATTGTACTATAAGCAAATAGAGGTGATCTGAGAAGACAGCATCTTAAGCAAGTCATTACTTATCTGGAGGGTTAAAGGTTTAAGCTGCATTATCAGCACTAAATCTGCAATGAATAAAAAATTTCTCTCTGTATTTGTACCTATCTAAATGCTTCTCGGGTAGAACTTAAGTTGCCAACTCTGAACACAGCTGTAAAATTCAGATACAGAATGATTCTGAATCATAGATCATGAGCTCACCTTCCATTTTTGTGTTGGGCAGCATGTTGTAGTCTATGTAGTTACAGCGCTGTTCTGGGTAGTCTTTTTTCCCCAGCGCTGTTTGATTACCGTGGTACTGAGTCTTCCTTTGCTGGTGGCCCATGTGCTCAACTGCACAGCAAAAAATGCAAGTGCATAACTATTCAATTCCTAGATGCAGTGAACAATTCAGCTGTAGGACTAACAATAAGTTACATGAAATGGGCTAAAGCAATGAATAATTTTCTGATTTATATTCAGAAATGGTTTTATGGTACCTCGGTATACCTAAAGGCACTACAGTGGCATTATTAACACAACACCTGCACTTAAAAAAATGCACTATGCATTAGTGTACCTATACAAAGTCCTACCGAGTATGGTATATTTTATATACACACACTCTATAGCCAAAACTTTGTGACCATTACACCCATAGGTGTTTTTATGAGTTCTTCCACTTGTCACAGTCCGGTCCAGTCCATCCATGCCTTAGATTGTGGGACTTCCATGCCGGCTACAGGCCGGATCCAGGACAGGAATTCAGTCCTGCCTTGCTGAAGGCCATTTCCTGAAGCGGCACTCCCACACCTGCTACCACTCCTCTCCCATCAGCCAGGGCTTTTTATTAAGGACTGTTTGGAGCTACTCCATTTGCCAGACTGTCTCTTGTAGACTTTCCTTGCCTCCCTACAGCTCATTGGTATTGTGTCTTCTTGATTCCCCCTGCCTAATGTTTTCCTTGGTTTTTGTCTAGTTTTTCTGTCCAGTTTTTTGTCCCTGTTTTTGCTTGCCTGTTCTTTTGTATTGTGTTTTTTGCTACCTCTTCTTGGGTTTCCGTTGTCCCTGTGTTCATCGTTTTTTGTGAAGGTTTTTCGGTCCGTTTTTTTTTTTGGTCCCTGATCGTGTCTACTTGCTCCTCTGTGTGT
The DNA here is from genome assembly GCF_027579695.1 of Neoarius graeffei. Taxonomy (NCBI): domain Eukaryota; kingdom Metazoa; phylum Chordata; class Actinopteri; order Siluriformes; family Ariidae; genus Neoarius; species Neoarius graeffei. The sequence goes on along the minus strand of NC_083575.1, from coordinate 39,127,068 downwards.
TTGACCTCCTGGCCTGTTTTTTGACTACCGATCTTTGCCTGAGCCCTACTGTACCTTTTTGCTTTTCTGCCATCTTCATTAAAGAAGTTTTCTTGTTACACTGCCTGTTTTGAGTCTGCTCTTGGGTCCTCACTTCACTTCAGCTCGCCATTCCTGACACCACTAAGTTCTTCTACTCCAACCTTGGCAAACCATGTCTTCATGGACCTCGCTTTGTGCACTGGGCATTGGGTGGCATGGTGTAGTGGTTAGCACTGTCTCCTCACAGTAAGAAGGTTCTGGGTTTGAGCCCAGTGGCCGGCTGGGGCTTTTCTGTGTGGAGTTTGCATGTTCTCCCCGTGTCTGTGGGTTTCCTCCGGGTGCTCTGGTTTCCCCCACAGTCCAAAGACATGGTTAGGTTAATATGGGGTGGCCTTGGGCTGAAGTGCCCTTGAGCAAGGCACCTAACCCCCAACTGCTCCCTGGGCTCTGTAGCATAGTTGCCCACTGCTCTGGGTATGTCTGTGTGCTCATTGCTCACTTGTATGTGTGCATGCGTGTGTTCACTGGTTCAGATGGATTAAATGCAGAGGACGAATTTCACTGTGCTTGAGTGTGCATGTGACAAAGGCTTCTTGTCATGCTGGAACAGGTTTGGGCAGTCTGGGGAAGGCCCACTTATGGGTATGACTGTCAAGCGTACACAAAGTTTTGGCCATGTAGTGTATTATACATTAGGACTCTAGCATCTCATTTCTGCTGTAGGCTTGAGTGTGTGTGTGTGTGTGTGTGTGTGTGTGTGTGAGGTTTTAGGCTGAGGGACTCCTTACCTGTTAAGGCACTGCTGCTTTGATACGTCCTGTTCAAAATGGCACAGCTATCATTCTTCATCCTTTTCCACATACCTGGCAGCTTAGTAGCAGATGATACCCCCTATACAATACATGAGTGTATCAACATAAAATTAACACCCACACACCCCAGTCTCTACAGTTTACATAGAAGAACACCTTGAGAGATATCAGAGGAGAATGACTAGACCAGTCTGATCTGACAGGAAGTCTTCAGTAACCTAAATAATCACTCTTTACAACCACAGTGAGCAGAAAAGCATCTCAGCAGGCACAACACATAAAACCTTGGGATGGATGGGCTACAACAGCAGAAGACATCAGGTTCTATTCCTTTCACCCAAGAACAATAATCTGAGGCTATCATGAACACGGTCACTAAAACTGGACAGTTGAAGACTGGAAAAAGGTGATTAATTTTTTAATCCTCGCCTGTCCAATTTGAGTGTGTCTGTGCCTCAGATTCTTGCTGTTGTCTGACAGGAGTGGAACTCAAATGTGGTCTTCTGCTGAACCTCAAGCTTAGATGTTTTGTGCATACTGACAGTGGCGTAGGAAGTAGTTTGACACTGGGAGTACCAAATTTGCCCCTGGGGGTGGGTCATTTGGGGAGTATAGATATGTAGTGGTTGACTTCACAAACCATATCAGGGCCACATTGACAGGAAGAAGTAGAGTTCAAACAGCTAACTTATAAGAAAGATTGTATTTTCAAGACGATAGGTAGCTATTGTTCTCCGGAATTCAAAAATAAAGTTCTGAAAGACAACTAGAAGTCGTTTTAGCATCTTCCTAAAGATCCTTTGTCTGTGGCTCATTAAGTTAATTCATTAATTTATTGCAGCTCTAGGAATTATTGACCCTACCTGTTGTAGCCTAAATCATTCAAGACCTTGATTAAAATCTTTGGCTAGAATATAAGCATTGGAAATAAATTATGGCTTAATGAACTGTTTTGGGTGGCACGGTGGTGTAGTGGTTAGCACTGTCGCCTCACAGCAAGAAGGTCCTGGGTTTGAGCCCAGTGGCCAGCGAGGGCCTTTCTGTGTGGAGTTTGCATGTTCTCCCCGTGTCTGTGTGGGTTTCTACCAGGTGCTCTGGTTTCCCCACAGTCCAAAGGCATGCAGGTTAGGTTAACTGGTGGCTCTAAATTGACTGTAGGTGTAAATGTGAGTGTGAATGGTTGTCTGTGTCAACCCTGCAATGATCTGGCAACTTGTCCAGGGTGTACCCCGCCTCTTGCCCATAGTCAGCTGGGATAGGCTCCAGCTTGCCTGCAACCCTGTGGGACAGGATAAGCGGCTACGGATGATGGATGAACTGTTTTAGAAAAAAGACGCACTACAACAGTTAACCCAAGTGTTTTTAGCCACAAAGCTAAAACTAACCGAGCTAATCTTATGACAGGTCAAACTACAAAAGGAAACTGTACTGGCCTTACTTATAATCTGCAATTTGAAGAGGTTGATAATGTCATCATACACCAACATGTCTGTTACTTCATGTTCTCTTTCCTCCTCTAGACTTTTCTTCAGAGAATGGGACTGTTAAGCCATAGTTTCACTTAGCAATTACCAAGAAGCTGCTATGCGAAACTCAGCCAGAACTATTGGTATAGCAAGGTTCATTAGATTATGTTAAGGTTACCATAACATAATGTAGCCTCCTATCAGTTCTGATTGTACCTGAATGCAATGTGCAGTGTGTTATACATGCTATCCTGTAAACCGGACAGCTAACTCTCTGCTTCTACACAACCTCACGCTGCTTACCCTTAGCAAAAAGTAGTATACTTAAAGTTCATTTTGTAAAGTATTCTGAAGTGTAAGTATAAGTATATCAAGTGTACTACAGGCCATGTACTTCAAGTGTACTAGAAAGCATACTAATTTAATACTTCTTCGGACTAAATTGGAACATTTTAAGTTTATAAAAGTATACTTTCAAGTCCGTTTTAAGTTTACAAAAGTACACTTTCAAGTATATCCATTTATATACTATCAATGTACTTGGTATATCCTTATTGTGTACTTGAAGTATATCATAAGTACACTTATTTATGTACTGCCATTGTACTAGTTATATACTGTAAGTATACAAGAGGGATATACCAAGTACATTTACAGTATAGATATAGTATAGATGAGAGTACTTAAAGAGTACTTTTGCTAACTTAAAAGTAACTTTGAAGTATACTTTTATAAACTTAAAATGTTCCAATTTAGTCCGAAGAAGTATTAAATTAGTATGCTTTCTAGTACACTTGAAGTACATGGCCTGTAGTACACTTGATATACTTATACGTACTTTACAAAATGAACTTTAAGTATACTACTTTTTGCTAAGGGAAACCAGTATAAAAATGTCATATAGGCTTGCCATTGAAAAGTTGTGTGGGAAACTAAGTAACTGCTTTTGGTCTTACAACCGTTTTTTGGTTGATGGAGTTACGTACCACAGTAAAACCTATGACAGACTAAAGAAGAGATTCAACAGTGCTGCATACTTGAAAGATGGTACATTTTGTTGTATTATAGAATTGGTTGTTTTTAAACAAATATGTTCACATGAAATCTCTGCTTTTTGTCCATGTCGCAAACTATGTTGTGTTTTAGTTGACGTACTTAGTAAATCAGGCAGGCCTGTATGTAAAGATTCGCAAATAAATGTACAAAGTCATTTTGTATATGATGTTCAAAAAACTGAAACTGTTCATGCTGTCTCGCCTGACATGATCAAAACAAAATGTGTCCTTGTTGAAACAGCTGACACACTGTACATAACACCATTGCCAAACCCTTTTGAAAGGGACTAGTTAAATAAATAAAGTCAAGCCAAACTTTTTTCTGTTTTCCTGTTTTTGTGTATGATGAAGTGTAAGGTACATGAAGATAATGCAATTCAGTACACATAATGACTAAGTGTTAATCTCCAGAATTATAATAAGACATTAAACAAGACATGCATGTTGACGGTTGGGTTGGCTGGTAATGTTCATCATGTGCTGTTGAGTAAGGCTGCTGCAGAGGGGATGAAGGACTTTTTGTTTATAGTGGTACATTGTAGCGCCAGCCTGATGGGAGCAGTTGGAAGGAGTGATGGAGGGGGTGAGAGGGGCCCTCTGATCAGGTTGGATTCCCTAATCACTTACCAGCTGTATAGCTCAGCTAATGTAATATAAATTATACATATAATATATATATAAAATATAATGTAATATAAATTATAAATATAATATATACATATAGTATAAATATATAAATTAAACGTTGAGTCAATTAATGAGTTGACCTTATTGTGCTCTTGAAGCAAGATATATGCTAAGCATTCCTATTTTGTGGCAAAAAGATTTACAAAGTATACTTAGGTCCAAGTATAAGTTTTAGTATTAAAGTAATGTATAAGTGTAAGTCTTAGTATTGATATAGGTCTACTTATACTTTTTTATACTTGGTTCAGTATAAACCAAGTATACTTCCCTGTACTATGTTGTAAGTGTATCAAGAATTAGTTTATAAGAAGTAACCTTCAAGTACACTTCCTCGATTTTAGTATAAGTATACTTGTAGCACACTTGATTAAACTTCTTTTTGCTAAGGGTAGTGATGCCATTTTGTGAATGAGTCAGCTCTTTTTGGTGAACATTGAAAGCTGACTCCCATATAAGAGCCTTTTTTTTTTCTTTTGCTACACATCTGCGCTAAATCTTCATTAAAGTAGCTGGAATTTTAAAATTATCTTAATGATCACCTCACTAAATACAATCGAATTTTCAGTAAGTGCAACAGGCAACAAAATATTAACGCATATTTGTGAAAGCACACATGATACATTGCTGTTTAAAAATATATGAAAAGAAATGCAACGATGGGTGGGGGGGAGGGGACACATCCCCTGTCCTCTCTTGCCCCTTTTCCACCAAAGCAGTTCCAGGGCTGGTTCGGGGCCAGTGCTTAGTTTGGAACCGTGTTTTCTGTTTCCACTGACAAAGAACTGGCTCTGGGGCCAGAAAAACCGGTTCCAGGCTAGCACCAACTCTCTGCTGGGCCAGAGGAAAGAACCGCTTACGTCAACGGGGGGGCGGAGTTGTTAAGACCAACAACAATAACAAGACCGCGAAAGATCGCCATTTTTAAGCGACGAGAGGCAGCAGCTGTACAAACGCGAAGTCATCCATTATTATTATTATTGTTGTTGCTGCTTCTTCCGTGTTGTTTTTGCTTTGATATTCACGCCAAGGTTTATGCAAACGTAGCGACATAACTGACGTATACAATGACGTAACTGATGTATACAGTGACGTAATGACGTGGCTTCCCTTAGCACCGCGAGCTATGGAAAAGCAAACTGGTTCTCAGCTGGCTCGCAAGTTGAACGAGTTGTGAACCAGCACCAGCACTGGCCCCGAACCAGCCCTGGAACTGATTTGGTGGAAAAGGGGTATCTGTTTTCTACATCCTTTCATGCTGAGATGCTTTTCTGCTCATCATGGCTGTAAATAGTGATTATCTGAGTTACTAAATCCTTCCTGGCAGCTCAAATCAATCTGGCCATTTTCCTCTGACCTCTCTTATCAACAAGGCGTTTCCATTCACAGAACTGTCGCTCACTCAATGTTTCTGGCACTATTCTGTGTAAACTCGAGAGACTATTGTGTGTGAAATTCCCAGGAGATCAGCAGTTTCTGAATTACTCAAATCAGCCCATCTGGCACCAACAACCATGCCAGGGTTAAAGTCACAGAGATCACAATTTTTACCATTCTGATGTTTGGTGTGAACAACAGCTGAAATTCTTGACCTGTGTCTGCATAATTTTATGCGTTGTGCTGCTGCCACATGATTGGATAAGTGCATAAATGAGCAAGTACATACACACACACACACACACACGAGATGGACTTACCATGCTCATCTGCGAAAATGAGCGCTTCATAGTGTTTGGTATTGGGGGCCGGACTGGGCTTGCGTCTCTGTAGGATTTACAAGGTCCGTATTTCTCCACAGACCTGCCAAATGACATACTTGTTACTCTAACAGCAAAAACGTCACTGCAAATGCAATCCATTCAGAAAATACATTCAGCACCATTCTATGGAGTCACCTTTGATTGTGGAGGGACATGCAATTTGTTTGCAGAGCTTGACGTGAGTGTTTATCCATCAAGGAGTCTATCACACCACCTTTGGTATTGGAGTAATTTATTGGCGGGTCAGGTGGCCATTGCAGACCATGATGCCCACCCATAGAGGCCAGTGGTATGCTGGCTGTGTTCATGTGGTGTCCCAGAGGCATGGGGCTCGTATAAAATATGGGGGGCCAGGGCTCCACTGTGGCAGCATTGGGTGCCTGCTTGTCCCTAGCAGAGTGTGGGCTGGGCTGGAAGTAAGCCTCTGGAGGTGGGGTCAGTGGCTGGAAGAAGTTGGCGATGTTGTTGAAGCTATACTGAGAAATACCCAGAGCAGCAGCATCAGGCAGAGGTTCCTCCTGACAGATGGGATCTAGCTGGAAGTCTTCACCGTCCATTGGAATGTAGGGGGCCAATGTCTCCAGGTCCAGATCACTCAGGTCACTCTGAAAGGAACAGAAGAGAATAGGGCTAGAAATATGCAAACCCTGCTTTTCTGATGCTTTCTGAACACTGAATGGCTTTAAAAACATGCACAGCATTTAAAATGGGTCTGAAAATGTAACTGTAGTATGCATACTCTACTTGTATAATTCAAATCACTTAGTCTCTCACACACACACACACATACTAGTCTAGCAAGCCAAACTTTTAGCAATAGAATTTGGTACGTTTGTCAATAAAGATGGCCCAATACCATCTACTTTAATTGATGGGGCAGTCTGACTGACATAGCAGATGATCACGTACAGAATGTCAGCAAACACTCACAAAATGTTTAAAATATAACAGACTAACTAAACAACCTCTAACTAGCATCTACCTCTTGATTGTAAGAGTTTTTCCCCTGGGTGTCCATAGCAAACAGTTTCTCTGTGATCTCCATCTTCAGGTCATCCACCGGGCATTTGTAATCATCTGGGCTGCTGGGCTGTAGAACAAGATGCAACCACTAAGGCTCCACAATGAAAAAAGGTCAATTCTGTACTTATCTAGATAACAGAAGAGCCCATTAAAGGTGTTTAGGGAGCCTTGATTTTACCGTAGAGCAGCTGCTTATGCTGGGAGTGGCACTGCTGGGTGGTGGAGCCTGGGGTACGGACAAGGTGCCGCCCATTTTAGGCAAGTTATGGCACTCAGTGACTGGGTGATTGGCAGAAGGATGCATCGGAGAAACTTTAGCACTCACTGGGTATTCCTCAAATGAAGGATGACCTACAATGCAAGACGCATCACCTGTAAAGTGTCACTGAATATCACACAGCAGAAGTATGAACTACTCTTCAAGAGAGCTCATGTTTCTATTTAAGATAGCAAGAGGAATTATGAGCTTGTTCTGGCATTACCAAAGTCAAGTGGAACGACACAATCGCCAGGATTCGGTGCCAAGAGGGTGAGATCTTCGGGTTCCTCTTTGAACTTGGTGAAGATGGCTCCACTAGTCTCAGAGGCCACAGTAGATCCAGGCTGGCTGAAGAAACTGCTCATATTTGTCTTCAAAACCGACTCTGTCTGGTCTTTAGAGAAGATTGTGGCTTTCTCCTCAATATCACTTTCAAACAAAAGAGGGACATGGGGGAATAATAAGTTTTCATAAATTCTTAAATTTCATTTGGGTTCATTGCAATCAAACGGAATATTGGAAAATATAAATCATGTTACAGCAAAGATGTGGTGTGCAGATTTAAGCCTTTTTAACCAACCTCAGGACATAGTTGACACACACGATGCACTGTGGCTGAGAGTTGCGGCTACTGTAAATGACGGTGCCCTGAGTCTCCACCCACACAAAGCCCCCATGCTTGGCCAACATCCGGTATTGTCCACTCACAGCCTGCCCTTTTGTGCATACTGTAGAACAAAGAAAATAATCATTTTTGATGATCAAATTAGAACATCATTCAATAACCTTTTAAATATTAGTGTAATACGTTGAACACATATTTCGGACTGTAACTATTACACATAATACCGTCTTGAATATTCTTTACACACAATCAAACCTCAAGATTCTCATCTCATCTCATTATCTGTAGCCGCTTTATCCTGTTCTACAGGGTCGCAGGCAAGCTGGAGCCTATCCCAGCTGACTACGGGCGAAAGGCGGAGTACACCCTGGACAAGTCGCCAGGTCATCACAGGGCTGACACATAGACACAGACAACCATTCACACCTACGGTCAATTTAGAGTCACCAGTTAACCTAACCTGCATGTCTTTGGACTGTGGGGGAAACCGGAGCACCCGGAGGAAACCCATGCGGACAACATGCAAACTCCGCACAGAAAGGCCCTCGCCGGCCACGGGGCTCGAACCTGGACCTTCTTGCTGTGAGGCGACAGCGCTAACCACTACACCACCGTGCCGCCAACCTCAAGATTATTTATTTTAATTATTAACATTAGGACATGTCTCATCTCATCTCATTATCTCTAGCCGCTTTATCCTTCTACAGGGTCGCAGGCAAGCTGGAGCCTATCCCAGCTGACTACGGGCAAAAGGCAGGGTACACCCTGGACAAGTCGCCAGGTCATCACAGGGCTGACACATAGACACAGACAGCCATTCACACCTACGGTCAATTTAGAGTCACCAGTTAACCTAACCTGCATGTCTTTGGACTGTGGGGGAAACCGGAGCACACCCACGCGGACAACATGCAAACTCCGCACAGAAAGGCCCTCGCCGGCCGCAAACCTGGACCTTCTTGCTATGAGGCGACAGCGCTAACCACTACACCACCGTGCCGCCAACCTCAAGGTTAGTTATTTTAATTATTATCATTAGGACATGTAAAAAACAAAAAAACTTTGCAGTGGAATGTAACTCTTATTAAATCTATATAGAGTTTAAAAATGTTCTGCTACTTAATGTTTTTAGAACTGGAAGTACCTACAACTCTGCTCATTCATGCAATTATCCAATTAGCCAATCAGGTGGCAGCAATTCAAGGCATAAAATAATTCAGATACAGATCAAGAACTTTAGCAAATGTTCACTTTGATTGCTGGATGTTTTTGTCAGACAAACTGATCTTGGTTATTTTAGAAACTACTGCTCTCCAGGGATTTCACTCACAGCAGTTTCTAAAGTTTGCACATAATGGTGCAAAAACAAAACAAAACAAACAAAAAAAAAACCCCAAACAATCCAGTAAACAGGCGTTCTGCCGGAGGAAACGCCTTGTTAATGAGAAAGGTCAGAGGACAATGGCCAGGCTGCTTTGAGCTCTTGTTTACAGTGGTCTCAGATTCTTGTTATTAGCTGAGAGGAGTGGAACCCAGTGTGGTCTTCTGCTGTTGTAGTCCTTCAGCCTCAGGTTTTGACCTGTTGTGCATTCTGATATGCTTTTCTGCTCATCACGGTTGTAAAGAGTGGTTATTTGACTGTAAGCTTCCTGTCAGGTCGAATCAGTCTGGTCATTCTTCTGATCTCAGTCATCAACGTTTCTCTTCCCCGTGCAGACCTGCCACTCATTGGATGTTTTTTCTGCTTCTCGCATCAGTCTGTGTAAACTCTAGAGACTGTTGTGTGTGAAAATCCCAGGAGATCAGCAGTTTCTGAAATACTTAAACCAGCCCATCTGACACCAACAATCATGCCATGGTTAAAGTCACTGGCATCATGTTTTGTCCCCAGTTTGATGTGAACATTAACATTATGAATTCTGCTGCTGCCATGTGTATATCTGACTGGATAATTGAATGAATAAGCAGGAGTACATGTGGCCAGTGAGTGTAGAATGGCACATTTACAATTTTTAAACTTTTTATACATTTTTAAACAGACATTTGAAATTTTGAACAGTAAAAATTTACAGAAAGAAAGAAATATGTCATACTTTTATTGAATTCTTTTTTGGATTTACAACATCTATTTTTAAATTGTATCCTGATGTTTGGTTATACATGGTACAGCATTAATTAGATGATCAAAGATCCACACAAAGTAAAAAAAAAATATGTGCAAGATGATTTTATTTTATGCATCAAATATCTCTTGCAGCCCTACACACACTGCAGATTAAAACCTGTTGTGCCCTTTGATGAAGAATAGCAGATTCAGGGCTAATATGCAGACACAGACAGTGCAAAATCACATATATTAGTTTTGACAATATGAGCCTGTCTCTTCTTTCTTGGACCCAGCCCAAATTTTGTGTGGGAAAGCAGTGGGCTGAGGGTCATAGGGTTCACTAAGGCAGGATTAACCCACACTAGCATATGCTGATCTGCAGACCGGTCACATTGTCCTAGCCAATCGTTCAGCTGAATCCACAGAGGCCTAAAGTTAGCAGCATAGAGAGCCCATTCTCTAACTTGCTAGCAGCCTTGGGCTAGGTGCTGTTGTGGGAGAAAGCCCAGGAACACAATGTAGGACACATTTCACTGTAGTGTTTTCCTGTCTATTGTTTGGGTCATTATACTTTTTCCATAAGACAGTAAGAGTTATAGCCAACCTGAAAAAGCCCACACTAGACACCTTGAGCATGCAACTAGCAAACTGATATCACTTCTTTCTAAAATACTTGAACATGATGTATATAATCAGTTGTTTCACTTTCTTATGCGGAACAACGTCCAATAACCAACCAGTCTGGTTTCAGACACGGCTCTTGTGGCTATTACTAAGAAGCTTCACGCTGCTAGATCAGCCACGATCATCAATGCTCTTCCTCCTTGACCTCCGAGCAGCCTTCACAATATCAGTCACAAGACTCTTCTGTCTATCCCCATGAGCCTTAGAATTAGTGGTGCAGCATGGTGTTGGTTTGTTTCCTGCCGAGACAACCACATGAGGTGACACTGTTACTCAACTGGTGTCTCACAAGGTTCAGTGGTTGATCCTTTTCTATTCACCCACTCTTTTAGTGAGGTTATAGCCTCATATGGTTTTTCACATCATGCTATGCCGATGACATTCAACTCATTCTCTCCTTTCCCTTAAAGATTCATGTTTCTGCACAGATTTCAGCATGTTTGCTAAAGATCCTGTCACGAAGGGTAGCTTATAACCTGAAACTAAATCTCAGGAAGGCTGAGCTGCTCCATATCCCTGGAAAAGCATCCCTATGTCAAGATCCCGTGAAGATGAACTCCTGGATCACACCATCTATCAACACATGCAACCATAGGACAGTTCTGGACAACTAATTACTGTATATTTCTCTCCTCATATTTCTACCCTGACTTGGTCATGCATGCTTCAATTTTACAAGATCAGCTGGGTCTGGCCATTTCTCTCCATGGAGGCCACTCAGGTGCTTGTTCCATCCCTTGTCATCTCAAGACTATACTACTTGCTTCTCAGTCTTCCCCGACTCCTGCAACTGACATACAAAGCATCTGCAGGACTGTTTCTCAAAGTCTCCAAGTTCTCCCACACCACCCCATCAATGCATTCCCTCAACTAGCTTCCTATATTTAATCCCACCAGATTTAAACCACTGCTGCTTGCCTACAAAGCCAATCCTACTTGAAGGCACTTATCAAACCCTGCTCTGCACGACATTCCCTTTTGAGTCTTGACCCATCATTCCTCAAGATACAGACAAGACATTAATCAAAACTCTTCTCTGCACTGGCACCTAGGTGGTAAAATGAAATTCCCTTGACTGTCTATACAGCCGAGTCATGGGCTGTCTTCAATTGAAGACTGAAAACTTGCTTCTTTGCTAAGCACTTAAATGAACACTAATTTAAAAAACAAAACCTCAATTATAATGTTTTTGTTGCTGTTGCAAATTATTGCATTAAGCATTTTAGCTTAACATTATTCTTAAACCATGACCAATTTGTACTAGCAAGAGAGAAGAAAGTATGTTTGTAAGTCACTCTGGATAATGGCGTCTACCAGATGGTGTAAATGTAAATGTATAACGAGCTACTGGCAGTGATGCATGTGCACAATTCATGGTTCATAGCTCTAGGGCCCACTAATCAGGTTGTTTATTCAGGCCTTTTCATGTATGAGACATAAAATATATACACACATATAGGAAGTGACTTCTGCCTTTCACTTTCAACAAATTCAATCCAGATCAACACTTGCTTTTCTGGTTTCTATTCTTTTCACCACACAGTGAAAAGGCCTTAATTACATGTTAATGTCACTGCAGATAGAAGCCAGTCCACCTACAGTATCTGATTAGGAGGCAATCTGGGACACCTGGCCAAAGCAAGGGCAAGTCATCCCTGCTCTATTCGATGCTTTTATCTCCCCCTGTCACAAGTCATCCATAATGCAATTCAAGACTTCCTAATGCTTGCTGCAGTCGGCCCTAATAGAGCCAATCCAATAAGGCTCTTTTGAATCGCGATCATAACTCATATGCACATGTGAAATGCAATTTGTCTGCCTCAGGGTCTGATGGCCTCAGTGCCCCTCCCTTCAACAGTGTGTGTGTTTGTGTGTGTGTGTGTGGACAGTCCAGGTTTTGTAAATCTCACCAGATATAGAGTTTCAGGGTTGTTTGGATTAGGCAGGCAGACGCGCATTGCCATCTGAAAGCCCACTTCATTGTGACATGGGATTAACACAGATTCATGTTGAGGACTAATTGAACTGGGCACAGTGGTGAGGGTATTCAGGGGCATTATGAAAACACAGAGAAAGGGGGTCAATGGCTACATGCATTTCAGAGAGATGAATGTCTGCATTTGAAGATGATTTGTTGCTTCAATGGCAGTTGTGATGGTACTTTAAAGAGCAATGAAATGTATTTAGAAACATAAATTTGCCTTTAAACACCCTAGTTAAATAATTAGCCTAGGTTATTACCAACCAGGGCGGCACGGTGGTGTAGTGGTTAGCGCTGTTGCCTCACAGCAAGAAGGACCTGGGTTTGAGCCCCGGGGCCGGCAAGGGCCTTTCTGTGTGGAGTTTGCATGTTGTCTGCGTGGGTTTCCTCCGGGTGCTCCGGTTTCCCCCACAGTCCAAAGACATGCAGGTTAGGTTAACTGGTGACTCTAAATTGACCATAGGTGTGAATGGTTGTCTATGTGTCAGCCCTGTGATGACCTGGCGACTTGTCCAGGGTGTACCCTTCCTTTCGCCCGTAGTCAGCTGGGATAGGCCCCAGCTTGCCTGCGACCCTGTAGAAGGATAAAGTGGCTAGAGATAATGAGATGAGATGATGTATTACCAACCATGAACAAATATCCTATAAATAGCAGTCTCTGATCACAAACATGCAGTTTGCCTGACCTGACAATGCTTGATATACTTTTTCTCAGGTTACGGTAAGAATGCATTTCTGGGACTTTAAAAATAAATAAATAAACATGCACAAAAAATGAACTGCGCTTACTGAAGCAGAGTACCTAAAAGATAGATTATATAGTTTGATCATTTTCCTAGGTGTACTAAATTCATCTCATCTCATTATCTCTAGCCGCTTTATCCTGTTCTACAGGGTCGCAGGCAAGCTGGAGCCTATCCCAGCTGACTACGGGCGAAAGGCGGGGTACACCCTGGACAAGTCGCCAGGTCATCACAGGGCCGACACATAGACACAGACAACCATTCACACTCACATTCACACCTACGCTCAATTTAGAGCCACCAGTTAACCTAACCTGCATGTCTTTGGACTGTGGGGGAAACCGGAGCACCCGGAGGAAACCCACGCAGACTCGGGGAGAACATGCAAACTCCGTGTACTAAATTGTTTAAAAAAAATTATTTAAGATGCACTTAGTCTAGAATCACTTTTTAAACTCACAAAGACTTCTTGGTGGATAAAATCAAGCAAAGATGAATGCAGGTTTAAAAACCAAAGTGTTAACAAACTATCAAAACCATAATGCTAGATATAGTTCCTGGGTGACAACACAATTGGCAGGTCCAGAATTAATATTCTCACTCTCAGTACAAATTTCTTCAAACAAACTATTGTTAATTAGATTAGATTAGATTAGATTAGATTAGATTAGATTAGATTAGATTAGATTAGATTAGATTAGATTAGATTAGATTAGATTAGATAGAGCTTTGTTGATCCCTTTGGGAGGGTTCCCTCAGGGAAATCAAAATTCCAGTAGCATTATTATAGGATAAACAGAGAATAGAATAGAAAAAAGAGAGAACTTCTAGATAAATTAAGTCTTTAGAAAACTTCTAGATAAATAAATTAAGTATTTACATATGAGTGATTCCACGCTTATGGGTACTGAAATGGGGACATGAACTTATTTTTAAAAATTCACCTAAAACCATTTCTTTTTTTACCATCAGGTCACAAAACATGTAATCTTTAATGAATGATATGTTAAAAGATAACTTTAATTTTCTGAGATGTAATAAAAACATATTTATATGCCAAAGTCAGAACGTAACAGAAGTGTTGTGGACATATATATTCTCAATTTTAACAATGTAGAATTACTTTTTGAAACATAGGAAGGTGATGTTTTAGCAAATATAATTAATAAACGTGTGTAGTAGAATAAACATACACATTCTTTCAATAAGATTAACATGGTATATAGCTAGATTGTAATTAATTTGTAACAGACGTGAGATGGACAGTCGTAACAGAAGTAATGTAACAGACATCATTTTGGAACTCATAGGCTTGACTTTGGCATATAAATATGTTTTTATTACATCTCAGAAAATTAAAGTTATCTTTTAACATATCATTCATTAAAGATTACATGTTTTGTGACCTGATGGTAAAAAAAGAAATGGTTTTAGGTGAATAAGTTCATGTCCCCATTTCAGTACCCATAAGCGTGGAATCACTCATATACAAATATATTAAAAAGATATTAAAAAAGTCCAGCAGGAGAGGTATTGCACATTTATATTGCACATTGTCCGGTATTGCTTATTGTCAGGCTAGGCTAGGCTACTGCTCCTCCCCGTACTCTGTCCTCCTGTTACCCCTCCTCCCCCCCAGAGAGGAGTTGTACAGTCTGATGGCGTGAGGGACAAAGGAGTTTTTAAGTCTGTTAGTCCTGCACTTGGGAAGGAGCATTCTGTCACTGAACAGGCTCCTCTGGTTGCTGATGACGGTGTGCAGAGAGTTGTACTGAATGAAATATGGAAAGCAAAGGAGAAATAGAAAGAAGAGCCTAATCACTTGGATGAGTCACGTACGTCATGAAATCTTTTACCGCTGTGTCTTATGAGGTACGCTACTCGTCATAAACGCCTCCTTTTATGTACCTTACGTGGCACATTACTTTTACTTCACAGTGGTACACTACTGTGAGTTGGCCTAGTGGTTAGCGTGTCTGCCTCTCAATCGGAAGATTGTGAGTTCTATTCATGGTTGGGTCATACCAAAGACCATCATAAAAATGGTACCCAGTTACGTGGACCCTTGGTATACATTGTGTTTTCAAGTACTATTAATTCATGTTTATGGACAGGTTCTCATTGACAAGACCCATTGTTTTTGATTACTAAAGTTATTTTTACTCTACAACAGTGTTTTTTGTGATTTTCCTATACAAATATTAAAAATATTAAGTGTTGAACAGGCGGCATGGTGGTGTAGTGGTTAGCGCTGTCGCCTCACAATAAGAAGGTCCGGGTTCGAGCCCTGTGGCTGGTGAGGGCCTTTCTGTGTGGAGTTTACATGTTCTCCCCGTGTCCGCGTGGGGGTGCTCCGGTTTCCCCCACGGTCCAAAGACATGCAGGTTAGGTTAACTGGTGACTCTAAATTGACCGTAGGTGTGAATGTGAGTGTGAATGGTTGTCTGTGTCTATGTGTCAGCCCTGTGATGACCTGGCGACTTGTCCAGGGTGTACCCCGCCTTTTGCCCGTAGTCAGCTGGGATAGGCTCCTGCGACCCTGCAGAAGGATAAAGCGGCTAGAGATAATGAGATGAGATGAGAAGTTCTGAACAAGTTAGAGAAAGATTATCAAAATATCCCAATTTTGACCTATTTTTGTCCTATATGCCCAGCACATTACAATTAATTACGGGTGGCAGCCAAGGGGTTAAGTATCCTATGAATGTCCATGGCTCTCTTTAATCTGGACATACTTTGTATAATTAAACATTTTCACTCAAGAAATAAGAGAAACTATTTAGCGGTGTTTCCTCGGGGTATAAATGCGAGGTTGCTGACATGCTGTTATTCTCTTCAAGCCATGAGTAATGAAATATTGTTCGTAAGGATATCAAGAACTTTGAAACATTTCCCCCCTTTCCTTCCTTAATATACTGCTTTCAACGTAGTCTGTTATAAGCGAACTCTTCTGGTCAATAAAGGTTTTATTTTGCTCTCATTAGCATCACAAAATATATGCATGAAAACAGACACAGTAACATGGCTATTAAACAGCAGGCTCCCTTTGATGACTGGAGTTAGAGCAGAAGTTATGAGAGAGGTACAGGCTTGGAAGGCTTATGTATTAAGCCTTGGGTGATACAGAACAGATGAGCAACTTACAATTTTGGTGGCTTCTGGTGACACTTTCAGAGTCGAGGGCGTGGTAGAACTCGTACACAGAGCGACCCAGGAGATCTTCAGGACTGTAGCCCATTAACTCAGTTACTCTAGAACAGGGAGTGCACACACACAAAAACATGGACACAATTTTGTAAACGAAGCCCTCTTTATTTGTTCTCTTAGAACTCTTTGAGTTCTGGTTATTTCAAGACAATTTTAATAACAGAGGTGGACAGTAACAAAATACATTTACTTGAGTACTGTACTTAAGTACACTTTTTAAGTATCTGTACTTTACTTGAGTATTATTTTTTTTGGAAACTTATGACTTTAACTTCACTACATTTGAAAGACAAATATCATACTTTTTACTTCACTACATTTCTATCAAGGTCCTTGTTACTCGTTACTATGAAGTGGCTTTGAAAGTGGATGGGTTTTTTTCTTTTCTTTTCTAAAACGTGATCGCTTTTTTCGTAGGTGACACTGAGACAGCCTGTCAGTAATCACTAGGGTCACGTCATGTCCGTAGACTGTATAAAATCAAGTTCAATTTCTCATCAGCATTATTTGAACACGATCAGTTGATGGCAGAATGGAAGGAGGCGGTTCTTCTGGAGAATGTATGCACCCATGGCTTTACCTAGAACCCATGTTTCAGTTTTCCAAAAGGATTAAAGATTTGTTACGTTTTAAATGTTTGCTGAAAACGAACCACATCACGGCCTACAAAAATTCGCCATCCATCCTACGGAAGCATATTGAGGTATATAAATGTTTTATTCCAAGAGAAAGCTTGCAATGAAGTTGTCTGTGTTTGTAGAGCTAGCGATAACATTGCAATAGCTATGCAGTCTGGTTAGTCAAGTGACTTTCTATGGATTTGCCCGCCAAGTTGCCATCGCCTTGTCCACGGTTAACGTTTACACATAGCTAGTTAACTTGGACACTGTTAGTTAGCATGTAAAAATGGAGTTATGCTAACATGAACAACATTAACTTCTCCGAAGTCCTTTCAGAAATATGTTTTAGCATAATCTTGCCAAATAAACAGAATGTAGAAATCTTTCTTTTCTAATAGCATTAGCTACCCAATATGATTTTGAGTTTGAAAAGAGTTTGCTAGCATGTCAGGTGGAGTTTCACTGACTAGCTAGCTTAACGTTAAACCACCATGATGGCACAGCATGCGTTCATTTTGTGAATTCACATTTCTGTCTTTGGTAACGGCATTAGGTTTTGTAAGCGTTGTGGCAATAATACAACGATGCGTTGACAGAAAATGTACTTTTAATACTTAAGTATTTTTAAAAGCAAGTACTTCAGGACTTTAACTTACATAAAAATTTGACTGGACAACTTTCACTTGTATTGGAGTAACATTTGACCAGTGGGATCTGTACTTTGACTTAAGTCATGAAGTTGGGTACTTTGTCCACCTCTGTTTAATAATGATCCATTTCACATGGTCTGGTCTGCATAGCATACAATCTTAATGGCTGTCATTATGGGAGGATTTTCAGCTTGTTTGCACATTTCTGAGAAAGATTAATGCCACTTTCTCATCCCAAGGTCATTGCACTGACACTGAAACGTTCTCCAAACTTATCACACTCTAGCGTTGTATGAATGACTGATTTCAAATAGTGCTGCCAGTTAACACTAACTGTTCATCCTTAGTGGCTGACCACAGCTGTGCTGCTGTGTTAAGTGAAGCCAGTGAAAGAATTAGTAACTTTAACTGTATAATGGTAGTATAATCAGTGATGGGAATAACGGCGTTAGAAATAAACGGCGTTACTTTTTTTAGTAATGAGTAATCTAACTAATTACTTTTTACATCGTTATAACGCCGTTCCCGTTACTTACAATAAAATACTATGCGTTACTTTATTAAAGCTGTTTTCATCTGGCACGCTGCTCGTTCAGCCTTTCTTTTCTCTGCTTTAGTGTGGGGCGGGGAGATGAGAGACAACGGCATAGTAAGCCAATCAGAGTAGATTTGGACAGCATACGTAGGTAGGCTCCGCCTACTGCACTACTGCGCACACTTTCAATCAGAAGACACAGCGATGGCGAGCGGTCAGCCCAGCACTGCGTTTTCACATTGGAAATACAGCCAGGACTTTTCATTACTTGAAATAAAAGGCAAAAACGTCTACGTGCAATGCACATTATGTCGAGGAACAAAGCATTTGTCCTCGTCAGTGGCCAGTAATTAGTAACATAACCATTTTAATAACTACAAAAATATATTAAATTTGATAGATGTCTTATCTCAAATTATCCCACAAAAATATTAATATAGTGTAGATAACGTTATTAATTGGTTCTGTTAAGTGTCAATTTCAGTCATTAAACACATTTAACATTCACTTTTATTATGATTACACTAATTGAATTTGATTTTTTTTTTTTTTTTGGGGGGGGTAACACAAAATGTAATGGAATAATTACTTTCCCTGGTAATTAGTTACTTTTATGACAAAGTAACTCCGTTACTAACTCAGTTACTTTTTGGGAAAAGTAACTAGTAACTATAACTAATTACTTTTTGAAAGTAGCGTGCCCAACACTGAGTATAATGTACAGAATACAGAAATAAAGAATCTGCTTTACTGGCCAAGTAATCCTGAGTGAACAAGGAATTTGTTGCCAGTTTACAGAGTAGAACAGAAACTTAATGACAGCTATCACGTGATGATATAATATAATCACTCACACAGAACAGTGAACACGGTGCCTATCAATAAAATGAAGACAGTAAATAAATATATTGCACATGGTATTGAATACGCATGGGCATGATGTTGGACAAAAAAGGGGTTGTACTGTAAATGTTAAAAATCAGTAGAGAATTGAGGAAATATATGGCCCTTTTCCACTACCCTTTTTCAGCTCACTTCAGCTCGCTTCAGCTCACTTCAGCCCGACACGGCTCGCGTTTCGACTATCTAAGAACAGCACGACTCAGCTCGCTTCAGCCCTGCTCAGCCCCCAAAACTCGCACGGTTTTGGAGTGGGGCTGAAGCGAGCCAAACCGAGCTGAGTGGGGCTAGGGGCGTGAGCAGACACTCCCCTGTGCACTGATTGGTGAGGAGGAGTGTCCTCACACGCCCACACACGCCCCGCGAGCACGCTGGGATCTGTAAACACCGTAAACCCGGAAGAAGGAGAATTACGAATTACGAGAATTATGAAGCCTTATGCGCCTCGCCTCATCTATACGCTCTTGCCAGTATCTGTTGGCGTTGTCGGTGACAACAAGCCACAGCACCAAGACCAGCAACACTAATGACACCATGTCCTCCATGTTTATTGTTTACTCTCCGGGTCGTGAGACTACCGCTTAAAAGATCACTGATGTCACTGTTTGCGCCGCATAACGACATCACCTGACGTCCACCCACTTTCGCTAACTCCACCCAATGTGTCCACCCACTTCCAGCCAGCACGGTTCAGCGCGGTTGTAGTCGAAATGCAACTCCAACAGCCCCACTCAGCTCGACTCAGCACGGCACGGCTCAGCCCAACTCAGCCGCGTTGGTAGTGGAAAAGCGGCAATATTTGCTTATTGAGCACAGTCAAAATGTAACTCCGGACACAAAGTTTAATTCTGAAATGAAAGTAGACATAATGTGACTTTTGCCCAGTTCTCATAGGCTCTTATATATAGGTTATATAGTAGAACGTGGAGCCTATATATAATATAAGCCATGGCCTAATAGCTAGGAAAGCAGCTTTGGGACCAAAAGGTCACCGGTTTGATTCCCTGGACCAGCAGGAATGGCTGAAGTGCCCTTGAGCAAGGCACCTAACACCCAACTGCTCTACAGGCTGCTCTGGGTATGTTGTATGTCGCTCTGGATAAGAGCGTCTGCTAAATGCCTGTAATGTGATGTATTAACATGGGTGCAGAGAAAAGGACTGGATCCATTTTATCATTAAAGAGCATTCAATTTTATATTTATAGAATTAAAGTTGCTACTTGTAAGATTTTGGGATTTTGTCCTCTTTGGAAGAAAAATGATATTATAAGCTACTCACAGAAGAAATTTTTTTGTGATATCCTCCTCCATAGTGCAAATGAGGGTTGACTCCCACACCACATTCTACACACTATAAATAGGATAAATTATCTGACTATAAAAACTCCTATCTCCTTGCCCAGAGCCATGACTTTCCAAAAAAAAAAAAAAAGCCTATGAAAGCTCATAGGTAGAGCCTATAACATCATTGTTAATTTACAGTCTAAATCTTAAATCATACAGTGGATCAAGTGCAATGAGCAGTGTCCTCCCACCAAGTTTAAATGAAACCTACACCACTGTCACAACATTTTGCCACATATAATCGACAACATGAAGTTTATATATCGATTAAGTGTATTTACTCGGGGTGGCATGGTGGTGTACTAGCAGTGTCGCCTCACAGCAAGAAGGTCCTGGGTTCGAGCCCAGTGGCCGACAAGGGCATTTCTGTGTGGAGTTTGCATGCTCCCACGTGGGTTTCCGCCGGGTGCTCCGGTTTCCCCCACAGTCCAAAGACATGCAGGTTAGGTTAACTGGTGACTCTAAATTGACCGTAGGTGTGAATGTGAGTATGAATTGTTATCTGTGTCTATGTGTCAGCCCTGTGATGACCTGGCGACTTGTCCAGGGTGTACCCCGCCTCTCGCCCATAGTCAGCTGGGATAGGCTCCAGCTTGCCTGCAACCCTGTAGAACAGGATAAGTGGCTACAGATAATGGATGGATGTATTTACTCATTGTGTCATGTTCTTCACCCATTTAGTGTGTTCTGGGTTGGGTCCCTTGGCTAATTAAATACAGCTAGCTCGTCACTCCTCTGCTGCACTTAATCATGGACAATTTAGAGTAGTCAATTAGCCTAACTACATGTCTTTGGACTGTGTAGGAAACCAGAGCACCCGGAGGAAACCCACGCAGACACGAGGAGAACATGGAAACTCCACACAGAAAGGCCCCCATCAGCTGTGATGTTCGAACCCAGAGCCTTCTTGCTATGAGGCGACGGTGCTAACCACTGCGCCGACCCATTGTGTCGTGCCACCTGTTAATGTGCATGCAACCAATGATCATTAACCATTATTAAGGTGTTACTGGGTTACAGTTTTCTAAGCAATTTTACTTTATTCTAGGAATTGTTGTCTTTGCTCATGGTCATATCCTTCACATGGTGCTATATGAGCTGACTATTAATGCTCAATAGTTTATTAGAAATTTTAAATCAAGGTTTATTTTGAGATAAATTAATCTAAAAATAAACGAATGTTGAATCATATGTCATCGGCATAGCATGATATGAAAAACCATATGAGGCTATAACCTCACTAAAAGAGTAGGTGAATAGAAAAGGATCAACCACTGAACCTTGTGGGACACCAGTTAAGTAACAGTGTCACCTCATGTGGTTGTCTCGGCAGGAAACAAACCAACACCATGCTGCACCACTAATTCTAAGGCTCATGGGGATAGACAGAAGAGTCTTGTGACTGATATTGTGAAGGCTGCTCGGAGGTCAAGGAGGAAGAGCATTGATGATCGTGGCTGATCTAGCAGCGTGAAGCTTCTTAGTAATAGCCACAAGAGCCGTGTCTGTGGACTGTGCTGCTTTGAAACCAGACTGGTTGGTTATTGGATGTTGTTCCGCATAAGAAAGTGAAACGACTGATTGTATACATCATGCTCCATCCTGAGGATTTTGCATGTTCTCTCTATTTTCATGTGGATTTCCTCCAGGTTCTCAGATTCTTTGGTTTAGGGATGACCAGATCCACGACTCCCTTGACCAGAATAAAGCGCTTATTAAAGATGAATGAATGAATGAATGAATGAATGAATGTCCCTTGCACCGGTATGTGCATCTATTTGTGTGTGTGGATGAGTGTTACCTTTCATCACAGTAGGTGAACTTCATGTCCATGCTGTGTCGGCTGAGGAAGGTCTTGCTGTCAAATGGTGTGTCGATGTTGGAGGGGTGAGGGATCGGTTCACAGACCATGACCACACAGGTGAGTGGTGAACTTTTATATCCACATAGAGTGTGTGTAGGACAGTTGTTGTACACCTTAAGATGACCTGTGCAGTGTAGCACCTGAAGGAGGGAAGCAGTGATTCAAAAAATGCTTTCTTGTATTTTGTGGATGGAAAGTTCACTTTCTGTTCACTACTTAGCAATGAAGTCACTGTTCAGCAGGTTCAATCGCTATACCACAAATATGTTTTAAAATGATTGTTATCCAACATCTTCAAAGCAATTTATAATTGTGATATGACAGACTCCAAGCATATACAGCCGAGCAACTGATAATGGTTAATAGTCATGGGAGTTTAAATTACAATGTTCGAATCAAAAGCAACAACCAGTGCCCAAATGTTAAGATGAACCACAATCAGACATTTTAGCCAAGCAAATTATAACAAAATATCGCACCAATTTCAGTCAAAAGTTGTAAAACCATGTGGATAAGGGTTAATATTGTCAGCCACAAATCAGCTCTGGCTCTATACCAGATAATCATCTTCGTTAAACACATTATGTACCTTCCAGCTGGCTGATTTAAGGTTGACGGTGCGTCCTCGACTTGTCACAGTGCATTTCATTCTCATGAAGAAGTCTCTCTCTGTGCTCAACTCTTTGCCTTTCTTCCCCACACCTGCACCAAAATGCAACCACAGACAAACTGTTCCTGTTTGTGCTTAGTGAGAAATAGATGAAAATGATATTAGATTCTGGTCGCTATAAAAATAAATTCAAGAAATGTTTAGCGTGCAGTGCAGCAATACAGGATGATATCCAGCATAAGCACTGTCAGAGCACCCGTGTCAAAGAAAAGCATGCTGTAATATACAAATTCTTACTCAAAGTCCTACTTTAGATGAGGCAACACTAAGTTTCTGTTCTGAACATAACGCTTGACTTTGACCTTTAGGTCTGGAGTAAAGAACGTTCGCACACGAGTGTGGACTGTTTTCGCCAGATACAAGGGTGACAGAGGGATGGAAACAACTTGAGCTACAGTCTCTGGGATCTAATGGAGCTTAAGAAGAAATAAATATGGCTGGCATTGTAGCCAGTGAAGCAAATGGCCTCAAAGGACCTCGATAACAAAGAAACTCGGCCAAACAAAAACACAGGAGAAAGACTGCAGGAGGCTCAGCGAGAGGGCCACAGGAAGAGCACAGGTCACAAAGAGTGGTGAGTAGACGAAAGAATGGCAGGAGTGCAAGGGTCAAACAGACAGGGTGGGCTAATATTTCTGGCTATTTTTTCTTTACATAGCTAGTCTTCCTTCCTTTTTTTCTCTGCCTAAGCATATTATACACACAGAAGTAGAAAACAGGTCCTTGTTTTCGAACCCTTACAGAAAAAACACATGAATTTCCCATGTATTTCACGTGATCACGTTACCACATGTGTTACCATGCTGACCACATGTGTAAAACATTCCCACATGTGATTCACATAAAATTGGGCCAAAACCACATGTTTCCCATGTGCAAAACACATTTTCCACATATTTCACATGTGAGAAATCACATATGAAGTTCATGTGGTTTTTCTGTAAGGGAACGTAGTTCATTTAAACATTCATTCGTTATTTCATCATACAGCAGTGTTATTTTTCTTTTCTTTTTTTTCTGTTTGCTGAGTTTCCCTTTAACTTGATCACGCTTGCCTTAATTTTAGGACTCTCCGAATATTAGGGCTGGACAATCAGGTCAAACAAGTATACTGAAATTATATTGTTACACACTGCAATTACACACATCTTCTCATCTCATCTCATTATCTCTAGCCGCTTTATCCTGTTCTACAGGGTCGCAGGCAAGCTGGAGCCTATCCCAGCTGACTACGGGCGAAAGGCGGGGTACACCCTGGACAAGTCGCCAGGTCATCACAGGGCTGACACAGACACAGACAACCATTCACACTCACACCTACGGTCAATTTAGAGTCACCAGTTAACCTAACCTGCATGTCTTTGGGCTGTGGGGGAAACCGGAGCACCCGGAGGAAACCCACGCGGTACACACATCTTTCAAAATGAATAACACTGGTGCTCTTAAGATGAGTCACTGATAAAGAAAATAATGTGGAAAAAAAAATTTCATTTTTAGACCAGTCAGTGTCATGACTTACCATAACAGGAAGTTTACCTCTTACATGAACCCAGATTATCTCTCACACTTCTTCCAGGAATAAAGCGATGATAATAATAAAACTATTTTTTGTTAGGAGTTCATCTGCATACTGCAGTAGCACTATCTGTATCTGGATTTGGATTAAAACCCAACGCCTGGGCCTTAAACATGGCCTTAACTGAACTTTTTTTTTGGTGAACTACCACTATGCCCTAACAGCTGTTAGCTGTTAGTTCAACTGGCGGCTTTTTTTTGGGATCCTAGGCCTGAAGCAGTCTATTTTCACCCAGATTCCTTGTAAATGAGTATTTCTGGGTTACATCACTACCAATGCTAATATCACTATAAAAAAAAAAAAATCCTGTGATAACAATTAACAAATGATATATTGTGCAGCCTTACCTACTGTACAACAGTGCAATCTTTTTCAAATCATTGCATCTACTTCAGTTTACATGACTAAGCAGCCACAAATAATGGATGAACAACTAGTGCAGGACCAGTGGTCATTTGTGGGTTGGTGGATTGGGAAATTACCGTTTTTGAGACTCAGGTTCTCGCGTATCTCATCGTGGTCACAAGGATGAGTGAAATCAAAGATGCTGTGACCTATCAGTTCAACCTGGTGAGAGATCATAAACATACATGCTTATTATTCTATAGCTAT
Organism: Neoarius graeffei; assembly: GCF_027579695.1. NCBI lineage: Eukaryota > Metazoa > Chordata > Actinopteri > Siluriformes > Ariidae > Neoarius > Neoarius graeffei. The sequence goes on along the minus strand of NC_083575.1, from coordinate 39,101,870 downwards.
CTTGGGTAACTGGTGCAGTGGCTGTAATGCTTGTGTTTGTTTGGGCACAAATGTCCTCATAATGACATGAATATGTGCAAAGGTAGACAGTAATGAAGTACATTTACTTGAGTACTGTACTTAAGTACACTTATGGCCCTTTTCCACTACCCTTTTTCAGCTCACTTCAGCCCGACACGGCTCGCGTTTCGACTACCTCAGAACAGCACGACTCAGCTCGCTTCAGCCCTGCTCAGCCCCCAAAACTCGCACGGTTTTGGAGTGGGGCTGAAGTGAGCCAAACCGAGCCGAGTGGGGCTAGGGGCGTGAGGAGACACTCTCCTGTGCACTGATTGGTGAGGAGGAGTGTCCTCACATGCCCACACACGCCCTGCGAGCACGCTGGGATCTGTAAACACCGTAAACCCGGAAGAAAGAGAATTACGAATTACGAGAATTTCTGGAGCCTTATGCGCCTCGCCTCATCTATACGCTCTTGCCAGTATCTGTTGGCGTTGTCGGTGACAACAAGCCACAGCACCAAGACCAGCAACACTAACGACTCCATGTCCTCCATGTTTATTGTTTACTATCCAGGTCATGAGACTACCGCTTAAAAGGTCACTGATGTCACTGTTTGCGCCGCCTAACGACATCACGTGACGTCCACCCACTTTCGCTAACTCCACCCAATGTGTCCACCCACTTCCAGCCAGCACGGTTCAGCGCGGTTGTAGTCGAAATGCAACTCCAACAGCCCCGCTCAGCTCGACTCAGCCCAACTCAGCACGGCACGGCTCAGCCCAACTCAGCCGCGTTGGTAGTGGAAAAGCGGCATTTTTGAGTATCTGTACTTTACTTGAGTATTATTATTTTTTGGACACTTATGACTTTAACTTCACTACATTTGAAAGACAAATATCATACTTTTTACTCCACTACGGTACATTTCTATCAAGGTCCTCGTTACTCGTTACTATGAAGTGGCTTTAAAAGTAGATGGGTTTTTTTCTAAAACGTGATTGCTTTTTTCGCAGGTGACACTCAGACAGCCTGTCAGTAATCACTAGGGTCACGTCTTGTCCGTAGACTGTATAAAATCAAGTTCAATTTCTCATCAGCATTATTTGAACACAATCAGTTGATGGCAGAATGGAAGGAGGTGGTTCTTCTGGAGAATGTATGTCCATGGCTATAGCTAGAACCCATTTTTCAGTTTTCTGAAAGGATTAAAGATTCATTACGTTTTAAATGTTTGCTGAAAACAAACCACATCACGGCCTACAAAAACTCGCCATCCGACCTGCGGAAGCATATTGAGGTATATAAACGTTTTATTAAAAACTTACAACGAAGTTGTCTGTGTTTGTAGAGCTAGCGATAACGTTGCAATAGCTATGCAGTCTGGTTAGTCAAATGACTTTCTATGGATTTGCCCGCCAAGTTGCCATAGCCTTGTCCACGGTTAACGTTTACACATAGCTAGTTAACTTGGACACTGTTAGTTAGCGTGTAAAAAGGGAGTTACGCTAACATGAACAACATTAACTTCTCCGAAGTCCTTTCAGAAATATGTTTTAGCATAATCTTGCCAATAAACAGAATGTAGAAATCTTTCTTTTCTAATAGCATTAGCTACCCAATATGATTTTGAGTTTGAAAAGAGTTTGTTAGCATGTCAGGTGGAGTTTCACTGACTAGCTAGCTTAATGTTAAACCACCATGATGGCACAGCATGCGTTCATTTTGTGAATTCACATTTCTGTCTTTGGTAACAGCATTACTAGGTTTTGTAAGCGTTGTGGCAATAATACAACAATGCGTTGACAGAAAATATACTTTTAATACTTAAGTATTTTTAAAAACAAGTACTTCAGGACTTTAACTTAAGTAAAAATTTGACTGGACAACTTTCACTTGTATTGGAGTCACATTTGACCAGTGGGATCTGTACTTTGACTTAAGTCATGAAGTTGGGTACTTTGTCCACCTCTGAATATGTGAGAGTTTTGAGCTTGTGGGGTTTTAAAAAGATAGAACTACAAACCTTTAACATTCATTATGTCTTGGCAAAAAGACTGACCAGCTTAGTGTGTGTGTGTGTAACAGATACTGGTGTGGCTCCAGAATGATACATGGTTCCTACAGTGCTGGCTCTACATGCGACTACACACACTAAGTCATACAGCTCTTATTTACTGGCCAAAAGTGGAGCTCGAACTGACCTGCTTTGTTACCCGTTATCTCTAATAGCTGTGTGTGTATGTGCGTGCTTGTTTGTGTATTCACCTGTGTCAGCCCCATGAATTTGTTGATATTCTCTGAGAGGAAGATCATGTCTCCGTCTGATGTTACCACAGAGATGAAGCCTTCTAGTGACTTCAAATAAAGACTGTCCATCTGTCTGTCGATTTCTGTTTCACTGGTACTGTGACCTGTAATACAACACACACACACACACACACACACAGATGTTAAAGTGTGTTTGTATGTGTGGGCACATTCATATTGTTTTGATTTAAGGTCATGGCCCTTCGCCAAATCAAATCAGAACAACTTCATCCTGCTACTCTTAATCCTCCCCAAAACAGCAACCTCCTCTTTGTTACTTCCCTTGGGCCACTTCGCCTGCAGAATCACACACACACACACACACCTAATAGCCACGATCAATCATATTAACTCACTTCAGATGAGAGAAAAATTCAGTGCACATGTGACCAACTAAAACAAAAGGAAGTGTTTTCCTTTACAAATGCTAGCTGTAAACTTTTAAAGACTGTCTGGTATGAAGATTTATGACAAGGATTCTTAAAATTCAGGATATTATAAGGACAGTAGTCCAATTTTATCTTGCATTTCTTGACAAACTATGTGTAGTCTAATAAACCCAAACACACACACACACACACACACACACACAAATTACTTTATATGCCTAATAAAAATATCTCTAAAATTACCACACGGTAGTTGTTTTCTAATTTTAATTCCTACGTAAACTAATCTACCTCTAATTCAAATGAGTGAGCATAAACAGGTATAAACACTGCCACCCATATCCTTAGCGAAAGCAAAATATTTTGAACACGAGGCTCTATTGCGTGGCTGTCTCCATCGGAGTGCGCAAGTGTGTTAGTAAATACGGTGTTGGTTCTGCCGTGAGTTCAGAGGAGGTGGAGTGAGCAGCAGAAGGAGAACACAGAGTGGCTCCACAATGGGGGATCGGAAGCATGTGATTGCTCCAGTGTGCTTCCTTCAGATAAGAGGCATTCTCAAGGACTACGCAGGCCTGGAGCTGGAGCAGAGCCGAGCTTGGAGACCTGCAGCCCTAGAAAATTACACCTTTAAAAGGCTTGAGGGAACCAAGACCTTGACTTTCATTTTGTAATAAAACGAATCTTCGATTCGTTTTAAGTTTTCAAGAACATCGCTTTTCCCGGCTTTACATGATCACAAAAACGAGCTGGTATTTGTGAAGAAAAAAATACCAGTCTGACTGACTGTGTTCCTGTTCCAGGGCCAAAATGGACCACAGACTATGACACTAAGTTTGTACCACGACATCTGGAAGAAATGATGCCCAGCTGAACTGCACTCGGGGAAGAATTTTAAGCTGTCTTACGTAACTCGGTGCAAGATTTAGTGTTTGACAAAATGCTAACGGAAGCAAACAGCTCAATGGCATACAGACAGCTAATATTAGATCATGTCCTCTCAATCACAGAGACTGACCTCTGAACCCAAAGACTTTATACAGGATGCAAATCTCAAAACCTCCACACTCAGGTAGTCTCTCTATTCAAAACCACTGACCGCGCTCAGTTCTAATACTGATGGAGAACTATTGCTTTTTGACTGCTTATCTTTGGTGGAGAGTATTTATAGAAATGATTGGGTATGAGCGCCTGCTAATGTTTTATAGATGTTAAGCGATTTTCTGGAAAGTGGCAAAGTTAATTCAAATCACTGTTTCCATCAACTATCATTGTGTGAGTATTCCAAGAAGGAAAGAAGAGACAAACCGCAGAGCCAATGGAACACGCTCATACTTTTTCATCATTTCTTCAAAAATGTTTCCATGTGTTTCCAGCAACCTTAATAACCTATTATCTGACCAACATTTCCAGCCCAGCCAAATGCTAAAATAGTCTGGAATATTGTCCCGATATTTGACACGCAAATTCATAATTGACAGCAGGATGTAAACCCCAGCAAAATAATCACACTGTAGATAATGACAATGAGTACATTTTGTTTTAGGCAGGTCTGGCAGCCAATTCAGTCTTTATTCTAACAGATTAAAAAAAATCTACAGAAAGACAGTTTTGGTGGGAGTTAGCTGCTAGGCATTAAAGCTTGGCTTTGTGCAGTAAAGAAAGTTCGAAGCTCACACCACACACCTCAGAAACTTGGAAAAACAAAGGGCTTCACCCAGACATTATTATACACTGCAAAAAATAAAAGTCTTATGAAGTTTATTTGTCTATTTTCAAGTCAAAACATCTAGCCACCCTTATTATAAGACATAATTGCCCAACAGGCAAAACCTCATTTAGCTAGAAAGGCTAGTTTTTAGACAGTCCATCTTGAAAATCTTGTATAGACAAAATGTCTTGAAAAAGTCTTATTTGGAGCACCTTTGAAAATAAAACAAGGGTTTTTTTAAAACAAGTAAGTACATTTTGGACATTTGTCAAATGCGGTTCATCTTGTTTCAAGAAAAAAAAAAAAACAAAGTACCATATGCTTGTTTCAGGAATAAATGAACTTTACTGAAATCTTTGAATCTAGTACCCCCAAACTGCATTGTCGTGGCTCAGGTGGATAAGGTGCCATACCATAAATCCGGGGACCCGGGTTCGAGTCTGACCTGAGGTTATTTCCCAATTTCTCCTGCTCATTTCCTGTCTCTACGCTGTCCTATCCAATACAAGTGGAAAAGGCCCCAAAAAAATGGCTAAATGTAAGAAGTACAATCTTGTTATAAGAATTATTTTGAGTTAATCAGATCTCGCATAATAAGTTCCCCAATCTTATTTTGGAATTATTTCATCTAAAAACAGGTTAGATTTTTCATCTTACTTTAAGAAATCTTACCAAGTCAAATTTGACTAGTTCCATTGGCAGATTTTTTTCACCTGATTCAAGCAAATATGCTTTGTTTTCATCTTTTATTTCTTATTTTTGAAAGGCCATTTTTTGCAGTGTATGGCGATTCATGTGAACACACAACTTGCTAATTGTACCTAATATATCGTTTGAATAACCCTGAGTGACACACATGTTGGTGTGCCTCTTGCTCTTACATAAGAGGTGTTTCCCTAGCACCCTCACTGAGGGTAAGGTGGTATAGGGTGAAGAGTGGAGCTGGTGGCGCCAGGGCAGGCCCATGTTTTGGCTGGCCTGAAACCCCGAGAAAGCAGCAGTCATGCTCCGATCTGCCTCTGTGCACAGAGCACGCAGGATCTGATAAAACCATCTATGTACCATCTTACAATCAGCGGGCTGCTATTCTACCTACATCTCCTAAAGATCACGTCTTTCCTTTTATAATCATGTGTACGTTTACCTTTAGCTATTCCAGGTAACCAAACAACAACAACAACAGGTTTATTGAATAAAACACGCCAAAAAATGGGTTATTTAATAAAAATGGATCAGCAAATATCTAAGAAAACTTAATTATTCCGCTTCCACTCGCTGCAATACTAACAGGATGGAATGGATGGAACCGGATAGAATGAAAAAAACCTGGAGACGTTCCTTTATCTGGCTTCCGGAGATTCTAATTTTAAATTTAAGACAATGCAGACAATGCAAAACAACACGCACGCACACACACACACACACACACACACACACACACACACACACACACACACACACACACATCCTCCATTGTTCAATAAACTTCCAGAAAGTCTGTTTTTCCTTTGATATCAAAGCAGTGCACATACAAACACACCATTTAACATTTTGTCAACTCCATCCATTGGCTGACTTTTATTACATGGTGATTTCAATAAAGCCTTTGCATTTATGAATCCACTGAACCCAATAATCCCAAAGCAACAGCTGGGCTAATAACCTGTAACACAATCACAGCTTTGCATAAAATCAGCTCCTCTTTCTATAACACGATTACAACATTAATACACCCTGGCTGCAATAAAACAAACAGTTTCCTCATACAACAGCCTCAAGTTTCCTCATATTCACACCTTGGGCATGCCACTGTGCCACTGGATCAAAACATGCGTTATAATTCATGCTAAACTTTTAACACTTTTTTTTTTAAACCTCTTCACTTCTTTATGAGAGAACTTCAAGTACATATGCTGTGCATGCATGTGTGTACAACCCCAATTCCAAAAACGCTGGGACATTGTGTAAACTGTAAATGAAAACAGAATGTGATAATTTGCAAATCATGGAAACCCTATATTTCATTGAAAATAGTACAAAGGCAACATATCAAATGTTGAAACTGAGAAATTTCATTGTTTTGTGAAAAATATACGGTATGCTCATTTTGAACTTGATGTCAGCAACACATTTCAGAAAAGCTGGGACAGGGGCATGTTTACTACTGTGTTGTATCACCTTTACTTTTAACAACACTGTAAACATTTGGGGACTGAGGAGAGCAACTGCTGTAGTTTTGAAAGAGAAAATGTCATCCCATTCTTGCCTGATATACAATTTCAATTGCTCAACAGTTCAGGGTCTCCTTTGTCGTATTTCGCGCTTCATAATGCACCTAATGTTTCAAATGGGAGACAGGTCTGGACTGCAGGCAGGCCAGTTTAGCACCTGGACTCTTATTACGGAGACATGCAGTTTTAATATGTGCAGAAAGCGGATTGGCATTGTCTTGCTGAAAGAAGGAAGGCCTTCCCTGAAAAAGATTTTGTCTGGATGGCAGCATATTGCTCTGAAACATGTTTATATCATTCAGCATTAATGATGCCTTCCCAGATGTACAAGTCATGTGCACTAATGCCCCCTCATATCATCACAGATGCTGATTTTTGAACTGTGCACTGCTAACAAGCTGGATGGCCCCTCTCCTCTTTAGCCTGAAGGAAGTGGTGTCCATGATTTCTAAAAAGAATTTCTACTTTTGATTTGTCAGATCTTGGGACAATTTTCCACGTCGCCTCAGTCCATCGTAAAAGAGCTCAGGCCCAGAGAAGGTGGCGGTGTTTCTGGATATTGTTTATATCTGGTTTTAACTTGCATTTGTGGATGCAATAATGAACTGTTTTCACAGATGATGGTTTTCTGAAGTATTCCTGAGCCCATACAGTGATTTCCACTACAGACACGTGTCTGCTTTTAATGCATTGTCGCCTGAAGGCCTGAAGATCACAGGCATCCAATGTCAGTTTTCAGCCTTGTCTCTTGCATACAGAGATTTCCCTGATTATCTGAATCTTTTAATGATATTATGTACCATAGATGATGTGATCCCCAAATTCTTTGCAATTTTACATTGAGGAACATGATTCTTAAATTGTTGCTCTGTTTGCCCACGCAGTCTTTCACAGAGCAGTGAACCCCTCCCCATCTTTACTTCTGAGAGACTCTGCCTCTCTGGGATGCTCTTTTTAGACCCAATCATGTTACTGACCTGTTGCCAATTAACCAAATTTATTAAAAAAAATTTTTTTTAGCATTACACAACTTTTTCAGTCTTTGTTGCCCTGTCCCAACTTTTCTGAAATGTGTTGCTGACATCAAATTCAAAGTGAACATATATTTTTCAAAAAACAATAAAATATCTCAGTTTGAACATTTGCATTGTCGTCTTTGTACTATTTTCAATGAAACATAGGGTTTCTATGATATGCAAATCATGATATTCTGTTTTTATTTACAGTTTACACAGCATCCCAACTTTTTTGGAATTGGGGTTGTATGTGTGTATGTACATATGTTGGAATAGAGCACCTGATGCGAGGAGCTTGCATGTGCGAAGGAAGCTGATGGCTAGTCTCATGATGGAGGCTTTATCCAGATGGGAGCTGATGCTGTGAGGCAGGGGTAGCTGGTGCGCCAGCTCATAGAACACCTCCGTCTCCTTACTTCGCCTGCAGCGAGCTGCATCACGGGATTTCTCCTTCCGCCGCTCTGAAGTGCTCCTACAGAGAGAAGGCAGAGGGAGTGATGCCTACTGGACACACATACAGCATAAGCAACAGTGTAGAAATAGAGCTTTCTAAATTTGGTCCAATATAATTATTAAACTACCAAGATTCAGGCCAATTACATCCACATTCTCATTGCATTCATTTTAGTTTTACTATAGTTACTCTATACCCCTGCTGAGAGAAAACAGGCACCTGACATGAGCATACACTGACAGAAATAGGGGTACAGTAGGAGTCTATTTCTGTCCCCCGAGGTACAATCTACCCTAATGTACACTAATGTGGGGCTCATTATTGGACCTCAAAGTAACTATGTGTAACTTTTTAGATCCAAAAAGGTACATATATATTCCAAAGCAGTATATAAAGGGTACAAATAAGTACCTTAGTGGGTACTGCCCCAGTGACGAGCCATTGTAGCCCTAAAGGCACAATAATGTACTTTATTTTCTGATTTGTAAAAGCGCTTATATCACATCACCAATCCTTAATACACTACCGTTCAAAAGTTTGGGGTCACCCAGACAATTTTGTGTTTTCCATGAAAAGTCACACTTTTATTTCCCACCATAAGTTGTAAAATGAATAGAAAATATAGTCAAGACATTTTTCTGGCCATTTTGAGCATTTAATCGACCCCACAAATGTGATGCTCCAGAAACTCAATCTGCTCAAAGGAAGGTCAGTTTTATAGCTTCTCTAAAGAGCTCAACTGTTTTCAGCTGTGCTAACATGATTGTACAAGGGTTTTCTAATCATCCATTAGCCTTCTGAGGCAATGAGCAAACACATTGTACCATTAGAACACTGGAGTGAGAGCTGCTGGAAATGGGCCTCTATACACCTATGGAGATATTGCACCAAAAACCAGACATTTGCAGCTAGAATAGTCATTTAGCACATTAGCGATGTATAGAGTGTATTTCTGATTAGTTTAAAGTGATCTTCATTGAAAAGAATAGTGCTTTTCTTTCAAAAATAAGGACATTTCAAAGTGACCCCAAACTTTTGAACGGTCGTGTATATTCCTACCTAATTTAAACTCGACAGAAGAAAATAGCAAGGAAAAGAAATCTGGAAATCTTTCAACTTTTTCACACAAAGCTGTTACTTGTCAAAGCAAGGAACACCAAGTGAGCTCCATGAAGACACGGTTTGCCAAAACTGAACTTGAACAACTCAAGCTGTCTGCACAAAACCCTGATCTCAACCCCACTGAACACCTTTCAAATGAATTGGAACGCCAGTTGCCTCCCTAGGCCTTCTCACCTGACATCAGCACCTGATCTCACTAATACTCTTGTGGCTGAATGAGCAAATCCCCACAGCCCCACACATGCTCCAAAATCTAGTGGAAGCCTTCCCAGAAGAAGGTTATTATAACAGCAAAGGGGGACTAAATCTGGAACGGAATTTTCAACAAGAATGTGTGCGAGTGTGACATCAGGTGTCCACATACTTTTGGCCATTTAGTGTACTTTCACTGTTAATTCTGAACAAAAGTCGGTCGCATATCGATCAAAAGCTATTAAATCGAACCGTATCATATCATTCCGTTGATGATTCAGTGGTATTTTAAAATATTGAATGGTTGCTTTAAGAATCTGAATCACATTGTATTGTATGGAAGACTGAAATTTACATCCACACCTATTACCTTTTTTTTCTGTGTTTTTTTTAATTATTCATTGTTTAGCACCTCATATGCTGTTTTCACTGGTGTTGTATATTACACTCGTATTTTCTGCAATACCAAAATATAAGCAAACTCATTCTGAAATGTTCTGGATATGATTTTAACATTTACATTTTATAGACGCAGCTATTAAAGTACTATAAATTATTGTCTGTTCACGTGAATTTAACATGACCTTGGTTCAGTGCACTATTAAGCACTCAACAATAACGCTAGTCTTTATGATATTAAGGATTTTGTGGGCTTTTTCGGAGTACATGAAAATAGAGGGCAGTGAGAATATCAGTGTGATACAGAGGGTAAGAACGTAAGCCCAAGTCTGAAAACACTTCCTGTGTCTCACAGATTTCCTCTTTAAAAACAGGTCAATGTCCAAAGTCTGAGCTTTCTTGTGAATGTTAAAATTTCCACAGCCAGATCAGAGCTATAACACATCATATAACCAGAACTGCATTGCCTGTGCTTTTTGTAATGATATCTGTTTGAAAGCAGCATTTTAAAATATCACTACAAACAGCCGTAAACAAGACTGGTTATGCACAAACTCATGTGGACATCTGAAAGCCAGATCGTTCTCAATTCTCATTCAGCTCAGCTATAAAATCCAGCGAGTGAGTAAATGAGACTGAGCCAGTGTCCGGCAGGTGGTGAACACACACACACACACACACACACAAACATAGAGATACCCTTTGATTTATATACTTTGCCCCCCAGAAAGTTATATTTGCTCTACAACTCCCTAGCCAATGAAAACATAAGTCATTTTCGGTTCGTGTGACTGAATGCAAACCTCAGCCTAAACCATGGACCCATTATCCAGTGGAGCATTGTCCAACATTAGAATGCATTTTTTTTTCTTTTGTCAACAGCAAAAACAATATAATCAATATGAAAAAGTGTCGAGAATGGAACTTAAGCAAAAGGCCATCCTTTAAGAATGAAACCTCGGTCAGACACGTACAGGATAAATGCTGCATAAATAAAGCTGCACATTTCAAAATGAGTTCTCCACACTCCCACAGATAGAAAACAGTTTCTATAAGCAAAAAAAAAAAAAAAGCCTTTCTGTCTCCAGTTTTGAATGTACACTCAGCCTACGTACAGGTCTAAAATTCTCAGAGCACTAGTTTGCATTCTTTTCTAATTTAATACAGCAATTGTCATAATAAATTACTGACAACAGCTTGAGTGAAAAGTGGAATCCTTGAATTATTTACATGAAGTTCAGCTTCTTAGTATTTCGTACGTCCCCGTTTTGCTTTACTGACAGTGTGCACTCGAGCTGCATGAACTCCACAAGTTTGTGCAAAGCCTTATGATCCATTTCAGATAAAATCTATCAGAGTGTCGTCTGAACAAATGCGTCAGTAGAAGAGATTAGGCATGATGGAAAATCTGACATTTTGTACAACACAGCTTGCTTATATTTAAATAGAGACTTAGAAATAGTGCAGAATCTTGAATATTAAATGAGTAAGATTTTGAACATTTACTTTCTTTGTTTTAAATATTTCAAAACCTGTACAACATTTAATTTCCAATTTTACATGGAAAAAGAAAAATCCCAGTTTTTCAATGTGGTTTCAGACTTGGGGACTACACACACACACACACACACACACACACAAAAAAAAAAAAAAAATCACTGGATATGAGCAAATCTGATTGGCTACTCTACTACTAGGCTATCAGCTCATATACCATTAGTAGAGAAAAACAAAATGGCGGCGCGTGTTGCTCAACCAACTGAGGACAAAATAAAAACTCTACTCGAAAACAAAAACTCCCAAAAATACAAAAAAAAAGCAACAAAATATGGAATGAAAGTATTTGATGGTAAGAACGTATCTTTTTTTATTTTTCAATAATTATTATTAAAGCATTTTTCACAAATTGCTACTGTCATTAGTTTACATTCTAAGCGGAAATGATTTTGTCAGACGTTTTGGATAAAGTTTTTATTTATCGAATTTGAAAAAAAAAAGCTCCGTTTCTCAAAATCCAGTGAATGTGGACAGAATGAAATAGTTATTCTACTCAATGTCGTCATGCATGGCTTATAGCCAACTCGCTACGCGCCTTGTCGGCTATCAGCTATATATATAAAGAAAAGTATAAAGACTGTATTTACTTTACGTAAAGTATAAAAGTATGTGGGTGTGATGCACTCAGTGGAAAATCTTCACCTATGATCGTATCAGACCTTGAGAGAAGAGAAGCCAATGGACAAGAACACATAAGGATGAGAAACCTGGTCCTTGTGTCATATATCCTTCACCATGAATCGGCCAAGAAATACAACATTTAGTTACAAGAAATATATGGCTATTTGCACTGAGTGACACGACATCCACTCAAGCAGATGCACAAGGGAGCGTGCGCGCACACACACACACCAACAGTTCTCACTTACAGAATCTTCCAAACAAAACCATCACCAGTTGCCGAGTAGCAACCCCTATTTTGCTTTGGCTTGCACTTTTAACAGTGCAAAAACAGTAATAAAAACAAAAACACTTAGAAGTTAAAACCTGTGTTTACCTTAAACAAGCAGCAGGATGGTGTGTGGAATCATGGTATAGCTTAAGTTACCTCAAAGCGGCTCCCAGACACTGGAAAATGCTCATTTCATGTTCGTTCATCCATCTATTGACCCTGGACGGAATGCCAGTCTATTGCAGGGTGCAATGCACACACACATTCACACCTATAGGCAAGTTAGCCAATATGCCCGCTACAAAACCAGGAAGCCTAGTGGAAACCCACATGGACACTAAAACTAAAGATCACACAAACTGCAACCCAAGCTCAGGTCAAACCAAACACCCTGGAGCTGTGAGGTAGCAATGCTTCCCTCTGCACCACTGTGGCAATGTGGGAGAAACTGAACTGATATCTGATTACCATTTGTATTTCGCAGTGATGATTAGAATGATGTCCTAGTCATAAAACTGAGTCAGTAAATTTCCAATATTACCAGAAACATCACCCAAAAGACTCCCCATCCCAGACGCCTGGTTCTCTTTCCCTGCCCTCAGTTCCATAGAATCAGAAGAGGACAATATCAGGTCCAGAAATTGCATCACCAACCAACAGAATATGACCAGCATATTATACTGACCAGCGGGCGCTTAATGATGGAAGAGAGGTTTAGGGTAGCAACATGAAATACAGGCCCTGCGTAACTCATACCACAAGTGTTGGGTAAGTGAGATGTCTTTAGACTGTTTTTCCTCCCAAAATTAGTCATAATGTCTTCTCATCACTCAATTTTCATTGTCTTCTGTGGTATAACACAAATTGGTTTCATAAGAAGAATGACTCTCTAAATGACGCTGGCCCTATTCCATCTCCCACAAGGTCACCTGACTCAGCCAGCTCCAGTTTAACTGGAACTGAATCATGGCAAACTGAGCCCCACTGAGTCTGCGTTTCAGGAAGGGGAGCCTTTGGTTTGGAATTTATCATAAAATGTATTAATTCTTTTCCTTCACTATCTTTTTGGTCAGGCCAGGCATTACTCTCTGCAAGTAAGTGGGGATCTTTCACAGAAAAACAAACAAACAAACAAACAAAATCCCCAATGCTTGGAGAAGAATAATAAATGTTTTTTTCTGTTTGTAGAATCAATATAGGCGGCACGGTGGTGTAGTGGTTAGCGCTGTCGCCTCACAGCAAGAAGGTCCTGGGTTCGAGCCCTGTGGCCGGCGAGGGCCTTTCTGTGCGGAGTTTGCATGTTGTCCGCGTGGGTTTCCTCCGGGTGCTCCGGTTTCCCCCACAGTCCAAAGACATGCAGGTTAGGTTAACTGGTGACTCTAAATTGACCATAGGCGTGAATGAGAGTGTGAATGGTTGTCTGTGTCTATGTGTCAGCCCTGTGATGACCTGGCGACTTGTCCAGGGTGTACCCCGCCTTTCGCCCGTAGTCAGCTGGGATAGGCTCCAGCTTGCCTGCGACCCTGTAGAAGGATAAAGCGGCTAGAGATAATGAGATGAGATGAGAATCAATATATCAATATGTATTCTATCAGCATTTACTGGATATGAGCAATCGCACGCTCTGATTGGCTACTCTACTGCTAAGCTATCAGCTCATATACCGTGAGTAGAGAAAAACAAAATGGTTGGTTGAACCAACCGAGGACGAAATAAAAACTCAACTCAAAAACAAAACCCCCCAAAATACAAAAAAGCAACAAAATATGGGATAAAAGTATTTGATGGTAAGAACGTATCTTTTTTATTTTTCAAAAACGATTATTATCGCATTTTTCGCAAATTGCTACTGTCATTTCGCTGGTTTGTTTACAATCTAAGCGGAAATTATTTCGTTGGACGTTTTGTACAAAGTTTTTATTTATCGAATTTGCAAAGAATGAAAATAAAAATGCTCCGTTTCTCAAAATCCAGTGAATGTGGGCAGAATAAAACAGTTACTCTACTCAATCTTGTCATAGCCAACTTGGTGCTACGCTCCTGGTCAGCCATCAGCTCATGTCCGACTCGATTTTGTGGAATAACTGTTAAATGTACTAATAAACAATAAAGAGGCAGTGCTCATAGCACATACAGTACTATATTGATATATACACTACATGACTTTTAGATTGGGGCGGCACGGTGGTGTAGTGGTTAGCGCTGTCACCTCACAGCAAGAAGGTCCTGGGTTCGAGCCCTGGGGCCGGCGAAGGCCTTTCTGTGTGGAGTTTGCATGTTCTCCCCGTGTCCGCGTGGGTTTCCTCCGGGTGCTCCGGTTTCCCCCACAGTCCAAAGACATGCAGGTTAGGTTAACTGGTGACTCTAAATTGAGCGTAGGTGTGAATGTGAGTGTGAATGGTTGTCTGTGTCTATGTGTCAGCCCTGTGATGACCTGGCGACTTGTCCAGGGTGTAACCCGCCTTTCGCCCATAGTCAGCTGGGATAGGCTCCAGCTTGCCTGCGACCCTGTAGAAGGATAAAGCGGCTAGAGATAACGAGATGAGATGAGACTTTTAGATTGATTTTATCCCCAATTTCTATCTGTAATTTTCAGAATAAATAAAAAAAATGCAGTGCCTTTCAAAATGGAAGCCTTTTAGAGTGCCTTCAAATCGTCACGCAATAATGGCACTGTATCTTAAGATACTTTCACTGATACTCAGACATGTCACGTAGTTGAAATTTGTTCTTTACCCAATTATCTTCTGTGTGTGCAGCCTCACAAATAAAGAGACAGGAAGTGAAAACTGATTACAAAGAGGCGTTGTGATGTTCTACATTTTATCACTTTTTTTTTTTTAGATGTACAGTTTAGTGTACACCTACTGTAATGGACCTGACCTGTAATTACCAGAACACATGACGTGGTTACCCTTAACCGAGATGTCAGTTAATCTTAATTAATCTTTAAACAGCAGGTATAAAAGTACATTTGAAACTGTATGTGCATCATTTCCTTTGTATGGGACATTAGTATTTTATGGTCTTTAACAAAGACCCTTTCATTTTCTGGAATAACTAATATTAATGTACCCTTTCCTATGACCATGCAGCAAAATGGCACTCAGCCAAAACAGAGTCTTTCAACATAATCCCTACATTTATCCAATCTAAGGAAGCCTGGGAGCACATTAAACTCTAGTGTTGCTCTGGCTTCTATTAGGAATGTGCTGACGTGGAGTTGACGAATCACAGTTTGCAATATTACCATCACAATTTTCTATTTAAAAAAATGCCCACACGGTCCCCTGTATTCATTTTTATTGCTTGGTATTTTAGCCATAAACAAGCCTTTTCTGGCAGCACGGTGGTGTAGTGGTTAGCGCTGTCGCCTCACAGCAAGCAGGTCCGGGTTCGAGCCCCGTGGCCGGCGAGGGCCTTTCTGTGCGGAGTTTGCATGTTCTCCCCATGTCCACGTGGGTTTCCTCCGGGTGCTCCGGTTTCCCCCACAGTCCAAAGACATGCAGGTTAGGTTAACTAGTGACTCTAAATTGAGCGTAGGTGTGAGTGTGAATGGTTGTCTGTGTCTATGTGTCAGCCCTGTGATGACCTGGCGACTTGTCCAGGGTGTACCCCGCCTTTCGCCCGTAGTCAGCTGGGATAGGCTCCAGCTTGCCTGCGACCCTGTAGAAGGATAAAGCAGCTAGAGATAATGAGATGAGATGATTATCTTCTTTAAAAGATTATTTATTGATGTGCTTTGTGTATGGTTTTCAAGTGTGGGCTTTACGTACAGTGTGTTGTTTGTACTGCATGTGTGTAAAAATATGCTTTTAGCGTGTGAGATTTTTCAGGGCATAATAACACTTCTCTTTGTCATCTGAGTTTTACACTGATGATCTAAAATCATTGTGATCCATTTCGCTTTGACCTTCTACACTAAATCAAGTGATTCCTCTACTTGCAGAATGCACACGTTACTCATCTCATCTCATTATCTCTAGCCGCTTTATCCTGTTCTACAGGGTCGCAGGCAAGCTGGAGCCTATCCCAGCTGACTACGGGCGAAAGGCGGGGTACACCCTGGACAAGTCGCCAGGTCACCACAGGGCTGACACATAGACAACCATTCACACTCACATTCACACCTACGCTCAATTTAGAGTCACCAATTAACCTAACCTGCATGTCTTTGGACTGTGGGGGAAACCGGAGCACCCGGAGGAAACCCACGCGGACAACATGCAAACTCCGCACAGAAAGGCCCTCGCCGGCCACGGGGCTCGAACCCGGACCTTCTTGCTGTGAGGCGACAGCGCTAACCACTACACCACCGTGCCGCCCACGTTACTCATGTACTAATAAAAATATTTAAAAAGGAAAGGGATTTTTTTTTAAGCCCAAAGTGTTCACACTTGATGAAAATTAGAGCGCACATACAGGAATGAGATCTGAAAATGAGTCAAATGTGTAAAACTAACTGCTATATCTCAGAGGACTAAATAAAAATATTAACAGTTCACTTTGTGAACTCCCATGACCAAATCATTATCTGAGGTGATCTATCACAGCAGGCGAAAGTATAAGACTTCAGCGAGATCACACCAGAACCAGCAATGACTCATCGAAAGATTGTTCAGACTCCTTTCAAGTAACCTTTATCCTGCATTATGTAATGTTTATCAGAACACGGACAGACCTAGACAAGCTCGTTACACGCATTTAAACAGAAAGGCTCATACTGTAATACGAAACTGTGGGATCAAAAAAAAAAAAAATAGCAGAGTAGAGACTTCTCAGAGGAGAACAAAAGCATAAATTTGTCATCTTTTACAATTCTGTAATTCTGTAAGTGTCCCTTCTGTGTGCGAATAACAAGTCTGAGGGTGCTGCACAATTCTTACATTCAGCTCATTACATAATGGACAAATGAGAACTTTTATATTCTCTATGGCTAGAAGAGTGAAAGCGTATCTGCGAAGTACATCACATACCCAAGGGACAGAACACATGAACAGATGCCAAGTAAGATAACAGACTAAGAGCTGTCTTTCGACACAGGAGCCATTTCTACACTGATTTGGACATCGATCAAACCACTCCGAGTGGCACAGAGGGACACAAATCTGGAAAATGGTGTCCAATACAGTTTTGGGCAGGGCTACAATTTCTTACTGCACAATCTCTTTAATACTACACTTTGATTTCACTGATTGTTAAAATGTAACCCAAACTTCATATTAGCCAAGTGATTCATTCATTTATACTGAGAATCCATCATCTTCTGCAAGACAGCAATTAAGCAGTCTATTGCTGTTTACAGACTTACGGTCTGACTAACTTATCTGCCACTTGGACCGTTTCTGAGAAACTGAGCTATGTGGTTTAGGATTCAAACATATCAACATGTCACAATGTAATGCCAGCTATGCCAGGTTGATGAATCCAGATACACAGTCCTTCCACATGACGTACAAACAGGGGCAAGAACTGAAAACAAAATCAACATAAAATGCCTAAGCAGCCATTTCACATGTCGTTTCACAAAGAAACACACACGAATACACTGGAGGTCATTTCCTCTTCTACAAAGCTGACTAAATTAAGCTCCGTGTCCCCTCTGCCATGTTAGCCATGCTAATGTTGGCCAAAGCTCTCCTGGAACTCTGAGTTGACCTTTGATCTATAGAAGATCAACAAACTGCTTTCTGATTGTATTTGTAGTTGTTATACTGTATTTGCCCTGATGGCCATACATCCTCCTACTCTGATAACTACAGCAAAAATAATTATTATACGTACAGGACACATTTCAATGAAATAAAAACGTGTTCTATTCCCTTCTAGCGGGTTGCATTCATTTGGTTTGATAGCATGTAATATTGTTAGCAGGGCGGCATGGTGGTGTAGTGGTTAGCACTGTCGCCTCATAGCAAGACAGTTCGCTGGGTTCGAGCCCTGCGGCCGGCGAGGGCCTTTCTGTGCGGAGTTTGCATGTTCTCCCGGTGTCTGCGTGGGTTTCCTCCGGGTGCTCCGGTTTCCCCCACAGTCCAAAGACATGCAAGTTAGACTAACTGGTGGCTCTAAATTGACCGCAGGTGTGAACGGTTGTTTGTCTCTGTGTCAAAGTCCCTTCCCATGCCATGTGGCACATAGGGCGGCGCCGATCTCCGTTTCCGTAGCCCTCGGCCTCTCGCCTATTACATAGCTAGGGTTACAGTGGAGGGCTAGCCCTCTGGTAACCGCGAGAGTCTGACTCCCCACTCACATCTGTATTGCAGCATGCTTTGCCAGACAGCAGCAGGTACCATTTTTATGATGGTCTTCGGTATGACCCGACCGTGAGTAGAACTCGCGATCTCCCGATCAAGAGGCAGACACGCTAACCACTAGGCCAACTCACCTAGGTGTACCCCGCCTCTTGCCCATAGTCAGCTGGGATAGGCTCCAGCTTGCCCGTGACCCTGTAGAACAGGATAAGCGGCTACAAATGATGGATGGATAATATTGTTAGCATATTGCTTATCCTACGTGTATTACATCACTCTACCCAATGGAGAATGAGCGTTGAATATGATTGACGATATTGCATGGTTGCCAAGACAACATGACGGCACACATCGGAGATGTAAAACTTCCACACTAGCGAGTGACTGGGACAATTTTTAAACAAACATGGCTGCCAGGTTTGCTTCATTAAATACAGAAGATTTTGAGAGAATTTTGAAAGAGAATTACGTGTTGAACACCCAAAAGGAATGTAGTATAATAATAATAATAATAATAATAGCTGGCTTTTTTCATGGTACTATATATCAGATATATTACATTCAGCTGGCATGATACTGAACTCGTCTTTGTCTCGTTCAGTATCATGCTAGCTGAATGGAATATATCTGATATACCACTCAACACCAGCCAATATTATTGAAACATTTAATGGACTGATTTGAAATCACAGGAACAATCTTGTTGGTTCAATAAAGCCAAAATAGTCCAGTTTTCTCTCTTGCATTTCCATTCTCGTCATGAGGGTCAATGAAGTAATAAACTCTTGAGTGCAACACTGGAATTGCTCAATAACTTTGCCATTCATGGCTAAGAATCCTAATACACAACAGCAAATCTCGCACTAGTACTTGCACCGCTACCTGAACCGTGTCTTATGAAGCTAAACCAGCCACGACAACATGCTATTTTCAACCCGGTATAATGTACTAATGGTGCAGAACTAAAGAAAAGGTTGCCCTCAAATGACTCATTCCCAGTGCATACCATGCATGCTGTTCCATACTTGGGAAGAACAATAAGTAAATTACACTACAAAAATGGACAAACTGACTGACTCTCTCTCTCTCTCTCTCTCTGAATATGTGCAAGATAAGTCTGCACTTTCTCAAATGTTTCCTGCAACGACCTAGAATATTTAGCCCATAACACTGTCCTGAACTCTCAAGTGGTTTCAGTGCTTAACCTCCTAGGGCCTAGCGGTCACATATGTGGACAGCACTTTTTAGAAATTCAGAACAAGAATCCACATATGTGGACATACTTTTTCTCAAAAAGTACATCTTATCAAAGATGATGCTTAGTTTTTATTCTAATCAGGTTCTAATAAGCCCAAATAGCAAAAAGAAATAAAAAATGCATGTAAAAAAAACAGCTTGGGTCTTAGGAGGTTAAGAGTTCTTCATGTATGGTTAGTGTTTTGAGCTTCCTTAAAGGGATGTTTTGCATCTTTTCTGATCAGGAAACACTATTTAAGGGACCTACAGATAACCTTTAAAGAGTTCCCTTGAGGAATAAGTGAAGAACTTTTAATTAATGGTTCTAGATTTTACCATTTTCTTTTTGAGGAACTGAAATGTTACGGTCATGGACTGTAAGTAATATAAATAAATATAAATAAACATGGAAAAACAAGTGCATTTAAATTGACCAACTGAAACATCTATTGATTCAAGTGAGACGCTGGACCCGAAACACAGGTCCAACAACAGATGCATATCTAAAACAGTTAGTTACGACTTTACTATTATTAAATTGAGGTGTCGCGTGGATTTTTCAAAAGCTTCACCTGAGGTAAAGACGCAGCCACATTATCTTTAGTGAAACCAATTCTTTCGCACTTGCTGAAGGCTTTCCAAACGGTATCTGTGGGACAATTGTTTTTCATGTCAAGTTTCAGGTTCCATAAAGAGCCATCAATGAGGCACTAGCGTTTTTATATTTGGATTTTTTTTTTTAAGAGCCGCAATGAATTTGATCTTTCAGCCCTGCGTTTACAGCTATGTGCGATTATTGCTCCATTTTACACATGGCACAAAGTACTTCATATCTTTTGAATTTAACCCTCTACAGCTTTGGATTTTACACTCATCTTTACACATTAGCGCGGAGAAATTCAAACCACACCTGAAAAGCATCCTCATCCACATGTGTTACAGATCACGATATTATTAACCTCTCTACCCCCTTGAGCACTCTCACTCTCTCTCTAACACACACTCTCTCTGTGGTTTTAATCAAAATGTCACCAGAGAGCTTGCATGTCTCTCGATAGCCTCAGGTGCAGCTCAAAATTTACAGCAGCCATCTGCTCCTCTTGCGACACAACTATTTTCATAATAAGCCGGACCACTTTGGGCTAAACAGCAGCCAGGCAAGAAGAAATCCACAAAACTGGATTAACCAACCAGGTAAGGACACAGAGTACGAGTCTCTCACCATACGTCCTCCTTGATACTGCCTTCGTATTCGGAAGAAGCGTGTTTATTTGAACATTTTCCCAGTGATTACTTTCAGCACGACAGATTCCTTTAAACAGGACGAGTCTAACTGTTCACATCGGATGGATCATCCTTAACGTTTTCAAACCCAAGAGGCTCCAAGAACCGTAAAGCAATGGGCAAACCTCCTCAACCTTGCACACTTATAAGCAGTAATTCTGTGATTTTGGCCTCTTACTAAACACAAACTGCAAAAATGCATCCCCTGCTAATCTCTGATCCCCTGGAACAATTTGTTCCCTCACACTGCAAAACAAGCACACAACATTGGCACAACATCTCTCACTCACGAAAAGCGACCTCGAGACGAATGGTGCCATACATTGTGGATGCTGAAGGACCCGACTGCCATAGACACATACGGGTCTCACAACCACGCAACAGAAAACAGTTTGTTATTCGGGTCCATCTAAAATAAGATAGCGCTGTATATTGCAATTAAAGGAAGTGGGAGACTGGCGGACAGGAAAGACTAGGAGACAGGCTTCTTAGGCAAAGGAAAGTTCTAGTCAAGCCCAACCAATATGACATATGACGAGGTGAAGGCTGAAAAAGGCGGAGAAAAAAAAGACAGCATAATCTCTTAAACTAAAAAGCTTTGTATGTGCCCCTGCTGTTAGCCGAGGGTGGGGATTTAGAGGCCTAGATTCACATTCTCTCCTGAGATCCTGTCACAATAAACTGCACATTTTTGTAGAGTCAGACAGCTGGGATAGAATTCTCTGCTGTCAGCAATCATCTCAATCTCCTCGAGAACATCAGCCCACATGAGACCAATACAATCCCACTAAATGTCAATTCGAAAATTTTCTGAACAATGCTCAGATGGCAAGAAAGCATGGATACAACTTCTCACAACTTCATATGACTATCCTGTCACATTAGCCGACTCCCTGTTTCTCCCATTAACACCTAGTCAGTAGAAAGCGTAGCCTCTAATTACCTGTAGACCCTGATAGACGGAACAGAAGGCATCTGTTCTCAGCAGAGCTGTAAGCTGGACATCGCTGTCGGAGGACTGAGAGGCTCTGAGGTGGCAGGGACAGAGCTTGGATAGAGCTTGCACTGGCAGGGCTGGCACTGAGAGCCCTGGGAAGCAAGCCACCGTTTGCCCTTTGGCTAGATCAGTTTAACCTAGGTGAGTGCTGAGAAGTCTCTTGCTTCCTCTGCGTCTCAATATCCGATAGGGAAATGAAGATAGTGCAACTCAACTGCCCCATATTGCTGTCCAACCTGAATCTTCATGTGTAGTTGGGATACGCAAAGGTGTACTGCTAGATGCAAAGACAAAATAGTTTGTTTGTTTGTTTGCTTGTTTTTTTAAACAGATATTGGTGTACAAATGGGCAAAACATAACCAGATTTCCTCAAAAGGTTTCTCAATGATTCTCTGAACATTTAGATGCCTTTTCAACGTTCTGCTTAGAAACCTTCAGAGTTCCATCACAAAGTCAAACAGAAATATCTGTTCGAGTTCTGGATTGAACCATTTTCTATGAGTGTTTATAATTGTAACCTTATCAAACATCATGCAGGCTTTACTGTTACCAAAATATGTAGAAAGAAAATAAATGCTTCTCTTTTCATTCTTTGAAATATGTTATACATTTAATCAGGTCATTTAATACATGGTCCAAAAGCCTGTTGTGAAAGCATGCATCAAAATTAAAAAAAAAAAAAAAAACAAGCTCGACATAAACAGTATTCATCTACTGAATGTCAGCAACAGCTCAAAGATGGATTTCCCTAAATTATTTAACGGCAAATAAATTGCACAGACCAGCACACCATGCATACATCTCTAGAGGTCCAAGATGGCTGACACATTTGTTGCGAAAGCCTCCTCACTCCAATTCGGCCTTCGTCCCTTAAGGAAATGCTCAACAGTTTTTGCATTCCCCTTGGAATTGCAATATCCTGATACTAAAGATACATGCTCTTCATTTGAGTGTAATACCAATGTTTGTGTTCAGTTTCCCTCTGATTGATCTGATAAAGGCACAGAGAGCATGCAGGGAACTACCAGTCACGAGGCCGGAGCAGACTTTTAGGCGCTTTGTCTACCAAGCACACACACACACAGACACACACACACACAAACATGGTGAGCCTAAAATTTTCAGCATTTTCTTTAAAGGGATATTCCACTAAGTTTTCAAAACTTTAGAAGAATTGGTTCAGGAAGAAGCAAACAGTCATGCAGAGTGTTTTGAAGAAAAACTATTCAATGTCTAAAAATTGCCCAAAAAAAACTATCTCGAAATTTACTAGCACAGATGTCTTTACAGTGTTTGTGACAAGAAGCTCAATTTCCAGTGAAGCTACATGCATCTTCTGGGATTTTATATTTCTCAGCTGAACAATCCGATCCATTAAGTGTGGCCTGCACAAACTAATCTGTTCTCATGAAGATTTATAGGCCTGCTGGACATGACAGATACAGAACAACATTACCTTCGATGCTGAATCAGCATATCAGGAATGGGAAAGTCTAGTGGAGTGATTTTTGAAATTTGACCTTAATTTGCACAGTGTCGATTTCATAGTGATTTTATATCCCATAAAAAATGCATAAGCAACCAATCTATGTAATAATTATATCTGACACTGAAACCTGCTGTTTCCCCAAGTAGACTATCCAGTACAAAAACATGTAGTGTGTCTGTATAATACGTGAAGTTCAAATTATTATGATGATGATATTCATTATTATGGCCATATTTCCAAGGAGAATATATATATATATTGCAT
Source organism: Neoarius graeffei (assembly GCF_027579695.1). Taxonomy (NCBI): domain Eukaryota; kingdom Metazoa; phylum Chordata; class Actinopteri; order Siluriformes; family Ariidae; genus Neoarius; species Neoarius graeffei. The sequence continues at coordinate 39,078,078 of NC_083575.1, read as the reverse complement.
GGACACGAGTGTTTCACTGGGAAATATACACCACTCGTATTTTTCATATGAGCTACATCTGGGACATCGAGAATTGCAACTTTGACATATTTCTCTATATGTCACTCATAAGGAAATTGATGAATTGTTTTGATAAATTTGGGTACTTTTTGTTTGTGAATGTGTCAATATAATAAAAAGAAAAATCACATGTTGGCTTGAAGATATGAAGTTTATCTTCTTGTGTTGAAAAACTCGCATTTTTCATACGAAATACATCACGGATCTGAGTGATATATTTCCTGATATTTCACTCCGATGATGTCACTCCCAGTGTTTTCCCACTGACTGGACACACAATGTCAAAATGGTGAACCAGTTCAAAATTTAAATCCTTTTGATTAACTGGCGCATTTTTTGTGGATGCGTCCATATAAAGACTATTACACAGTGGCGCGAAGATATGAAGTTTATCTTCTCGTGTTGAAAATATTTTCACTTGTTTGCTTTGCTCACTTGTGATATATACATTCACCACTCAAAGATAAACTTCATATCTTCGCACAACTGTGTAATATCCTCTCTCATATTTTATATATATATATATATATATATATATATATATATATATATATATATATATATGTGTGTAATAGCAACATAAAAATATTATCGAAATAACACATTTATTATATATTAATAACACACACATACACATGTATTTTATACTACACGTGTATGTGTTAATATATTAATATATTATTAATATGTTATTAATATAGAATAAATGTGTGTTATTTCAATAATGCATATTTTTAAGTTCGCCATTATTTATATTAATATAAGGACATTACACATGATCATAACTGAAAAAGCCAGATGTTACCCACACACTGGCCTTCCAAAGATCGTCATGAGCACCACCATTTAATAGTAAAATCACAAAACATAACAAAGATAAGCCTCACACATGCATATCACTCAGCAGTTAATGTGACACACTTACAAATCTACCTCGAGTATTTTAATCACAATTATACATGTGCCAGATTACGTCAACACCACAGCAATCAGAGAACTCTGGATGCCCTTTTCAACCACTTGAAAAAAAAAATTTAGTTATATATATTCAGAGTACTGTATGCCATAATACTGAGGACATATCTCATAATTATAACTTTGTATCTTGTAATTATTTTTGAATTGTCTGAATCGTAATAATAATTTACTATTTCATAATAATGAGCACTTCTTTTTTTTTTCAAAACTGTTCCTTAAGATCTCATTATCATGAGATAGCAAGTCATAATTGTGAGATAGTACCTCATACATAAGAGATAGAAAGTCAGAATTCGGAGGATATGACCTGAGATATTATGTCATAATTATGAGAAAAATTCTCATTAGCATGGTGGCAGAAACAGACTTATATAGAGAAGCTATCTTCCCCCCCTCAGTAAAGAGACAGCATACAGGTGACACCAGTCAGGGTTTTGTGTGTCACTGTGCAGTGAGAAGTAAGACGACAGACGTGGACTAACACGACTTTATTCAGAGTTAAAATACTGAAGAAAGTGAGAAATAATAATAATAATAATAGGTCTAACCACTGCAGTATCATGAGATAGCAAGTCATAATTGTGAGATAGGATCTCAGACATAAGAGATAGAAAGTCAGAATTCGGAGGATATGACCGTAAAATTCTCATTAGCATGGTGGCAGAAACAGACTTACATAGAGAAGTCATCTTTTTTCTTTTTTTTTCTCTCAGTAAAGAGACAGCATACAGGTGACACCAGTCAGGGTTTTGTGTGTCACTGTGCAGTGAGAAGTAAGACGACAGACATGGACTAACACGACTTTATTCAGAGTTAAAATACTGAAGAAAGTGAGAAATAATAATAATAATAATAGGTCTAACCACTGCAGTATCATGAGATAGCAAGTCATAATTGTGAGATAGGATCTCAGACATAAGAGATAGAAAGTCAGAATTCGGAGGATATGACCGCAAAATTCTCATTAGCATGGTGGCAGAAACAGACTTACATAGAGAAGTCATCTTTTTTTCTTTTTTTTTTTCTCAGTAAAGAGACAGCATACAGGTGACACCAGTCAGGGTTTTGTGTGTCACTGTGCAGTGACAAGTAAGACGACAGACGTGGACTAACACGACTGTATTCAGAGTTAAAATACTGAAGAAAGTGAGAAATAATAATAATAATAATAGGTCTAACCACTGCATTATCATGAGATAGCAAGTCATAACTGTGAGATAGGATCTCAGACATAAGAGATAGAAAGTCAGAATTCAGAGGATATGACCGCCTTGAGATATTATGCCATAATTATGAGAAAAATTCTCATTAGCATGGTGGCAGAAACAGACTTACATAGAGAAGTCATCTTTTTTCTTTTTTTTTCTCTCAGTAAAGAGACAGCATACAGGTGACACCAGTCAGGGTTTTGTGTGTCACTGTGCAGTGAGAAGTAAGACGACAGGCGTGGACTAACACGACTTTATTCAGAGTTAAAATACTGAAGAAAGTGAGAAATAATAATAATAATAATAATAATAATAATAACAGCAACCACAAAACACCACCAATAATAATAATAATAATAATAAATAGTCTAACCACTGCATTAAAGTGTGTATTATTATGTACACACACATAAATGAGCAATTAGTTTGAGGCTTTATGAGCAAAATATTTTCTGTGACACAATTAGCTCTGAGATGTGTTCAGTAATGAAATAATGAAATAATACAGCAGCAGCAGCAGGTGTTGTTTCCCCCTAAACTATTTCGGTTTTATTCTCATTTTCATATTATTATATCTAGTCCCTTTCTCTCAGTATACTGAATCTCCCCAAAACAGCACACAACTTATGAGAGCAGCAGCAGAACTGTGTCTCTGAGAAACAGCATGTGTTTCAGGGAAATCTCATCAACTCACCTTTTCTTGTCTTTCTCGGCTGTCATCTTTCAGAAGTGAGCTCTCTCTCTCTCTCTCTCTCTCTCTCTGTCTCACACACACACACACACACACACACACACACTCTCTGTTCCTGGAGCCTGATTTCTCCGAAACACACACACACACACACACACACACAGGCACTTCGGTGGCGTCGATATTCTAACAGTCACAAACAATAACAGCAACAACAGTAACTCCTGTGTGTGTGTGTGTGTGTGTGTGCAGGTTTAGGGATTAGTCTAAGGGAGGGGAGGGGGAGCTACGCGGTTTTGTTTTTAGTTAAAAAGAAATACATAAAATCCATTCCGGGTTCAAAGGCGAGGCTGTACAGTCTCAGGGTCGGTCAGCCTTCCCCTCTTCCCTCCTTCCTTCCCTCCTTCCCCTCTTCCCTCCACCGGTTTAATCACAGCAGGTAAAATCCGCGGAGTCCGGCGCGCGCTCAAATGACCAGCTCGCGCTTCTACCGGTTTCAGACGGTCTGCAGAACTTTGCACGCGCTGCCCGGACTCACACCAGCAGCGCCAGCACGCTGCTCTCAGCTGAGACATTAATCACAGCATCCTGATTGGTCCGTTTGCTGGCTAAAACACGCCCACCGCGTCATGCTCACAAACTCTGACAGCAGCAACCTGTGGTGTAACTGCTGTGGATATTCTCATCTCATCTCATCTCATCTCATTATCTGTAGCCGCTTTATCCTGTTCTACAGGGTCGCAGGCAAGCTGGAGCCTATCCCAGCTGACTACGGGCGAAAGGCGGGGTACACCCTGGACAAGTCGCCAGGTCATCACAGGGCTGACACATAGACGCAGACAACCATTCACACTCACATTCACACCTACGGTCAATTTAGAGTCACCAGTTAACCTAACCTGCATGTCTTTGGACTGTGGGGGAAACCACAGCACCCAGAGGAAACCCACGCGGACACGGGGAGAACATGCAAACTCCGCACAGAAAGGCCCTTGCTGGCCACGGGGCTCGAACCCGGACCTTCTTGCTGTGAGGCGACAGTGCTAACCACTACACCACCGTGCCGCCCTGCTGTGGATATTCTCATCTCATCTCATTATCTGTAGCCGCTTTATCCTGTTCTACAGGGTCGCAGGCAAGCTGGAGCCTATCCCAGCTGACTACGGGCGAAAGGCGGGGTACACCCTGGACAAGTCGCCAGGTCATCACAGGGCTGACACATAGACACAGACAACCATTCACACCTACAGTCAATTTAGAGTCACCAGTTAACCTAACCTGCATGTCTTTGGACTGTGGGGGAAACCGGAGCACCCGGAGGAAACCCACGCGGACACGGGGAGAACATGCAAACTCCGCACAGAAAGGCCCTCGCCGGCCACGGGGCTCGAACCCGGACCTTCTTGCTGTGAGGCGACAGCGCTAACCACTACACCACCGTGCCGCCCTGCTGTGGATATTATCTGCAATAATTAATGACTCTGTGGTGGCATCAGCGATTTTCTCCGCTGTGGTCTGCTGGGGCTGTGGAAGTTCAGAGAGGGACAGGAAGAAACTTAATAAACTGTTCAGAAGGGCTGGCTCAGTCTTGGACTGTCCTCTGGACTCCATTGAGGTGGTGGGTGAGAGGAGGATGTTAGCCAAGCTGACCTCAATCATGGAGAACCCCTCTCACCCCCTACATGAGGCTGTGGGGGCTTTAAGCAGCTCTTTTAGTAGTAGACTGCTACACCCACGGTGTAAGAAGGAGAGATACCGCAGGTCATTCATACCTGCTGCTGTCAGACTGTATAACACCCACAACCTGTTTGTCGTTATATTTGCACTACTTCACCACTACTACCTCTGCCATCTCTCATCGATGCAATTATTATAGGCCTTAAACTATTTTTATGCATACTTATATTTATATATACACTACCATTCAAAAGTCTTGGGTCACCCAGACAATTTTGTGTTTTCCATGAAAAGTCACACTTTTATTTCCCACCATAAGTTGTAAAATGAATAGAAAATATAGTCAAGACATTTTTCTGGCCATTTTGAGCATTTAATCGACCCCACAAATGTGATGCTCCAGAAACTCAATCTGCTCAAAGGAAGGTCAGTTTTATAGCTTCTCTAAAGAGCTCAACTGTTTTCAGCTGTGCTAACATGATTGTACAAGGGTTTTCTAATCCTCCATTAGCCTTCTGAGGCAATGAGCAAACACATTGTACCATTAGAACACTGGAGTGAGAGTTGCTGGAAATGGGCCTCTATACACCTATGGAGATATTGCACCAAAAACCAGACATTTGCAGCTAGAATAGTCATTTAGCACATTAGCGATGTATAGAGTGGATTTCTGATTAGTTTAAAGTGATCTTCATTTAAAAGAACAGTGCTTTTCTTTCAAAAGTAAGGACATTTCAAAGTGACCCCAAACTTTTGAACGGTAGTGTATATATGTGTGTATACGGTATATACAGAGTCTACCTGTAATGTGCAATTTTTCCGAGCCTCTCAATAAGGCAATTTTTCTATACTTTTTCACGGTAGATAATGCAAATAGCCCTCTGTATTTAATCCTTCATTTGTCTAATTTTTATTTCAGTTTTATTTGTTATCTGTTTGACATTTTCTTGCTACTGTAACACGTGAATTTCCCCGATGTGGGATGAATAAAGTGAATCTAATCTAATCTAATCTAATCTAATCTAATCTAATCTAATGTAATTAATAATAATTTGTTGTTTATTTCTTGTGAAGATTTATTTGTATTGTGCAACTCAAGCCCAAGCCTTCTCAGTCCTTCTTTCTACATGTCAGAACATGTCTCAGGGTTTACATGTACAGTAGATGTGAGACTATTTAAGACACTTTTGCAGTGTAGTGAGTAACAGGTGCTGAGGGAGAACCATGTGAGGACAAACAGTGCTAATTTCTGCTGGAAAGCACCACATCTGGTGGGATCACAGGACGCAATTAATTGCGGGAATCCACCAAGAAAGTTTCAAGAAGTTGTTTATCCTCTGTTTTCACGGTGATCCTAGTATTTCCTATTTTGATTTTGAGGGTTTTTTTGTTCAAGACTCATTCCCTCTGTGTTGTATGCAGCCAGCGAGTTCGACGGTGGATTGTTGACGGTGAATTGGAATGAAGAGAAAAATAAATCCATCTGTATAAAGAACCAGCATCACTTATTTCATGGAGGGAGTGATATGTGGTGTAGTAGTTAAATTTACTACTACAACCCCAAACCAGGACAAGTTAGGACAGTGTTTTGAAATTGAAAATAAAATGGCTTGTAAATAATTTTTTTTTTTTGGCCTGTATTCCACTCAAAACTATACAACAGCACATTATTTCAGGTTTTAGCTCAGAAATGTTGTTTTGTTTTGTTTTGTTTTGTTCCCCCCTCCCCAAAATAAACACATTTTGTGGTGTAAGTGGTTAGCACTGTTGCCTCACAGTAAGAAGGTTCTGGGTTTGAGCCCAGCGGTGTAGAGTTTGTATATTCTGAGGTGGAAAAGTGGTCTGATGAGTCGACTTTTTGGAAATCATGGACATTGTGTCCTCTAGGCTACATCTAGGTCAGCCGACCAACTCCGTCTTGTTGTTCCTCGCTCTAGGCTAAAAAGCAGAGGTGACCGGGCCTTTGCAGTGATTGCACCTAAGCTCTGGAACGAGTTGCCACTGCACATACGCCTGGCTCCTTCCTTGGCTGTTTTCAAATCTCATCTAAAAACCCATTTTTATGCCCTGGCGTTCAATACAGCATGATTGTCTTATTTATTTATCTGTATGTATGTGTACATTGTTATGCTCACTGTTTGTTGTCTTTTCTGTTGTCAGCAGTACGTCAGGCTGAAGGACATCACGTCTGACACTGTAATTAGCAGCACCGGAGCACCCCAGGGCACGGTGCTGGCCCCTCTTCTCTTCACCCTGTACACCGCGGACTTCTGCTACAACTTGGAGCTGTGTCACATTCAGAAGTTTGCCGATGACACAGCCATCGTTGGGTGTATCAGTGACAACAGAGAGGAGGAGTATAGGAGCCTGGTGAGGGACTTTGCTGTGTGGTGCAGCAGGAACCATCTGCAGCTCAACACTTCAAAGACCAAGGAGCTGGTCATTGACTTTGGGAGGTCCAGACCAAGGTCACGACCAGTTCTGATCGAGGAAGTCGAGGTGGAGGCTGTGGATTCCTACCAGTACCTCGGGCTGTGGCTGGATAGCAAGCTGGACTGGACTTGCAACACCAATCACTTATACAGGAAGGGACAGAGCAGACTATACTTCCTTAAGAGGCTGCGGTCCTTTAACAACTGCAGGAGACTCCTGTGGATGTTCTATCAGTCTGTGGTTACCAGTGTCCTGTTTTACACCGTGTTGTGCTGGGGGGCAGCACATCCAAGAAGGACACATCCAGGCTGGACAAACTGATAAGGCGGGCCGGCAATGTGGTCTGCATGAAGCTGGACTCTCTGGTGACGGTGGCAGAGAAGAGGTCTATGGACAAACTATTGAACATCATGGGCGATGCCAGTCACCCATCAGCATCACCATCAGCAACCAGAGGAGCCTGTTCAGTGACAGAATGCTCCTTCCAAAGTGCAGGACGAACAGACTCAAAAACTCCTTTGTCCCTCACGCCATCAGATTGTACAACTCCTCTCTGGGGGGGGGAATAACAGGAGGACAGAGGACGGGAAGGAGCAGTAGCCTAGCCTAACAATAAGCAATACCGGACAATGTGCAATATAATGTGCAATATAAAGTGCGATATCTTTCCTGCTCCCCCCCCCACACACACACACACTTACCCTAACCCCACTTTCCCCCCTCCCCCCTCCCCTTCCTCTCTTCCCCATATCTTATTCTTTTATATTTGTATATGTAAATACTTAATTTATTTTAATTTATCTAGAAGTTTTCTCTATTTCATTTCTCTGTTTATCTGTAATGATGCTGCTGGAAACTTAATTTCCATGAGGAAACCCTCCCAAAGGGATCAATAAAGTTTTATCTAATCTAATCTAATCAAGTCGTACTACTTTGCCTGTCACTTTGGTCAGCTGCTGTTGTTTTTAAAGTGCTTTATAAATAAATGTGATTTGACTAAAGAAGTAAAGGACCATCCAGATTGTCCATCCATCCATTATCTGTAGCTGCTTATCCTGTTCTACAGGGTTGCAGGTGAGGTCATTGCAGGGCTGACACAGAGACAAACAACCATTCACACCTATGGTCAATTTAGAGCCACCAGTTAGCCTAACCTGCATGTCTTTGGACCGTGGGGGAAACCAGAGCACCCAGAAGAAACCCATGCAGATACAGGGAAAACATGCAAACTCCACACAGAAAGGCCCTTGCCAGACACTGGGCTCGAACCCAGGACCTTCTTGCTGTGAGGTGACAGTGCTAACCACTACACCACCATGCCGCCTCCATCCCGATTGTCCCAGCACAAAACTTAAAAGCCAGCATCTATGGGGGTATGTTAGCACCCATGGCATGGGCAGAGGTGGACAAAGTACCCAACTTCATTACTTAAGTCAAAGTAGAGATGCCACTGGTTAAATGTTACTCTGATACAAGTGAAAGTTCCATCCATCCATTATCTGTAGCCACTTATCCTGTTCTACAGGGTCTCAGGCAAGCTGGAGCCTATCCCAGCTGACTGTGGGCGAGAGGCGGGGTACACCCTGGACAAGTCACCAGGTTATATCACAGGGCTGACACACAGAGACAAACAACCATTCACACTTACATTACAAGTGATAGTTGCCCAGTCAAATTTTTACTGAAGTACTTGCTTTTAAAAATACTTAAGTATTAAAAGTAGTGCTGTCAAGCGATTAAAATATTTAATCGCGATTAATGTCGCGACTGTCATAGTTAACTTGCGATTAATCGCAATTTAATCGCACAATTTTGTCACATGAAAAACCATGTAATTCTCTTATCAGCATAAAAAAGTGAATGGGCTTGCTCACCGTTCGAACTATGGGGGTACTCGGGGGATTCAAGATCCCCTGAAACAGACATGAGATCCCTTGAAAACATGATTTGGGAAATGTTGGGGGGTCTCTAAAATATTGGCAAAATAATGTTTATTGACATAGCAATCGTGTGTAACACGAAGCATTTGCATATCCGAAGTGAGCGCGCGATGGAGATCCGCGCTCTGAGACAAGCGCAAGCACCCCCCCAAGGGAAAAAAAGGGACCCCCCGAAAATATCGGCATAGTTCGAACACTGGTTGTACCAATGTTTTTTTTTTTTTATTGCAGAGCATAACACGTCTTGTCACAGCCACTGCAAAGTGGGGCTGGAGCCGCCGATGGGAAAACGAAACCTAAGCCGAGCACCGTGGCTCTTCGGGGGAGGGCAGAAGACTCTGACTGTGTGGGGCGTGGCATTACAGTCTAGCTGCTATCGTTTTTCTAAGCAAAGTCTCTGCTCCAAGTTCCTGGCAGTTTCAAAAGCTTATGAAAAACCTACATCATGTCACAGAGCGTTAATCTCGCGATAAAAAATTATCGCCGTTAAAATTGAGTCAAGTTAACGCGTTAATAACGCGACATTTTTGCCAGCACTAATTAAAAGTAAATTTTCTGTCAACACACTGTTGTATTATTACTACAATGCTTACAATACCGAATGCCTCTGAAGCAACCGACTGGATTTTCTGACTAGTTTGTAGAACCTATAGAGCTGAAGCTCCACCTGGCATGCTAGCAAACTCTTTTCAAACTCGAAATCATATTTGGTAGCTAACGCTACTCGAAAAGAAAGATTTCTACATTCTGTTTATTTGGGAAGATTATGCTAAAGTTAATGTTATTCATGTTAGCGTAACTCTGTTTTTACATGCTAACTAACAGTGTTCAAGTTAACTAGCTATGTGTTAATGTTAGCTGTGGACAATGCTGTAGCAACTTGGCAGGAAAATCCATAGAAAGTCATTTGACTAACCAGACTGCACAGCTATTGCAACGTTATTGCTAGCTCTAAAAGCACAGACAACTGCATTGCAAGCTTTCTCTTGGAATAAAATGTTTATATACCTCAATATGCTTCCGCAGGTTGATGGCGAGTTTTTGTAGGCTGTGATGTGCTCCATTTTAGGCAAACAAAGCAAACATTTAAAACGAAATGAATCTTTAGTCCTTTCAGAAAACTGAAACATGGGTTCTAGGTATGGCCACGACGGCACGCATTCTCCAGAAAAACCGCCTCCTTCCATTCTGCCATCAACTGATCATGTTTAAATAATACTGCTGAGAAATTGAACTTGATTTTATATAGTCTATGGACGTGACGTGACCCTAGTGATTACTAATAGGCTGTCTCAGTGTCACCTGCGAAAAAACCAATCACGTTTTATAAAAGGAAAAAAAAACATCCACTTTCAAAGCTACTTCATAGTAATGAGTAACGAGGACCTTGATAGAAATGTAGTGGAGTGAAAAGTACGATATTTGTCTTTCAAATGTAGTGAAGTTAAAGTCATAAGTTTCCAAAAAATAATAATAATACTCAAGTAAAGTACAGATACTCAAAAAGTGTACTTAAGTACAGTACTCAAGTAAATGTACTTTGTTACTGTCCACCTCTGGGCATGGGTAACTTGCATATCTATGAAGGGACCATTAATGCTGAAAGATACATGCATTTGGAGCAACAAATGCTGCCATCCAGACAATGTCTTTTTCAGGGATGTCCTTGTTTATTCCCGCAAGACAATGCCAAGCCACATTCTGCACATGTTACAACAGTGTGGCTTTGGAGCAATAGAGTGCGAGTGCTAAACTGGCCTGCCTCCCATTTAAAATGTGTGGTGCATTATGAAGCACAAAATACGTCGATGGAGACCCCAGTCTGCTGAGCAACTGAAGTTGTATGTCAAGCAAGAATGGGAAAGAATTTCATAGTCAAAATGTCAACAATTAGTGTCTTCGGGTCCCATTTACTGACTGTGTTGTTAAAAGAAAAGGTGATGTCACACCGAGGCAGCACGGTGGTGTAGTGGTTAGGTCTGTCACCTCACAGCAAGAAGGTTCTGGTTTTGAGCCCAGTGGCCTACGGGGGACTTTCTGTGTAGAGTTTTCATGTTCTCCCCATGTCTGCGTGGGTTTCCTCCGGGTGCTTCAGTTTCCCCTAAAGACATGCAGGTTAGGTTAATTGGTGGCTCTAAGTTGTCCATAATGTGGTTGAGAGGAGAAAACCTTTATAATAATCCAGTAGGAGGCAATGGGAAACCACTATTGTAATGTTCCCTAGACACTTTGATGGCTGAAGCCGTCAGAGTGGGCACGTGACTGTAGTGATATGGAAAGGTTGTGTTTTTTTTTTAAAGTTTGGACGATAAAGCATTTACCACTTTAGAATGATGTTGTCATTCCTTCTAACAACACTTAAAAGATGTTTAAAGACTGAAGACACAGTGATGAAGCGTTTCAGGTGTGATTGTGTCCCATTCTTCCTGCAAACAAGTCTTAAGTTGTGCAACAGTACAGGGTCGTCGTGGTCATATTTTTCATTTCAAAATCAGCCACACATTCTCTATTGGGGACCAAGGGGACAGGCACACAGCCCATGTGGATATATCAGCTATACATAGATGAATGATGGTTCTTGATGCGGTGCTGTCTGAGGGATCAGCAATCACAGGTGTTCAGATTAGGCTTGTGCCCTTGCCCTTTATGCATTGAAATTCCTCCAGATTCTTTGAATTGTTTAATGATATTATGTACCATATCCCTTCATATCTTTCTTTGAGGAGCATTGTTTTTAATCCATCCATCCATCTGTTATCTGTAACCGCTTATCCTGTGCAAGGTCACAGACAAGCTGGAGCAAGAGGTGGGGTACACCCTAGACAAGTCACCAATTCATTGCAGGACTGACAAATAGAGAAAAACAACCATTCACACTCACTTTAGAGCCACCACGTAACCTAACCTGCATGTTTTTGGACTGTGGGGAAAACTGGCGCACCCGGAGGAAACCCACACAGACACGGGGTGAACATGCAAATTCCACACAGAAGGGCCCCCATCAGTCACTGGACTCCAACCCAGAACCTTCTTGCTATGAAGCAACAGTGCTAACCACTACACCATCATGCTGCCCCACGTTGTTGTTAAACATTTTAATAATTTTCTCATGCATTTGTTGATAAACTGGCGATCCTCAGCCCATCTTTACTCCTCAAACACTAGGTCTTTCTTGCATACTGATTTTGTACCAAATCATGATTACAATCACCTGTTGACATCACCTGTTTCAAATCACATCATTATTTAATTGCTTTACCTCATTACTAGCCCTAAATTGCCCCCGTTCCAACTTTTTTGGAATGTATTGCAGGCCTGAAACACAGGAATGGATGTATATTAACAACTGAAATGAAGTTGACCGGACAAAACATGAAGGTTCATACTATCTGCAATGAATACGAGTCAAAGTAAATTTAGAAATCACTGCTTTCTTTTTTTATTTTCTTTTTCCATGCCATCCCAACTTTTTCTGATTTTGGGGTTGTATGTCATTGTCTTAACTCCAGGGAGTAAAAAATAAAAAATAAAAATAAATCTTTATCATTTAAACTTAATATTTTTCATTTAAAAAAGACAGTTATTAAGATAAGAATAAATCATATAGTCAAAATTTACTTAAATTCTTCACCAGTGTGAAATGCCAAGGAAATTTGCAGTAAAGCAAAGGTACACATCATATTTCTGACTTTTGGAGAGCTTTTGCACTCTGGATACCTTTTTTTTTTATTTCCACCAGTCTTGATAGACCAAGGAGCTGTTGCATGTATCTGGAACCGGAACTGGTGGAGGAGCAGCTTCTTTTCTTCTTTTCAAAAGACTGAGAAGATATTCCATTTGGCAACGCCATGTCAGCATCTCTTTTCTGTCATGTTTTATTATTATTATTATTATTATTATTGGAGACGAAAGATCCGCTGTGGCGACCCCTAATCGGGAGCAGCCAAAAGAAGAAGAAGATTATTATTATTATTATTATTAATTTTTGGGGGGATATTTTAGAAGAAGCCTTAATTTGTCATGTATGCATTACAGCACAGTGAACTTACTTTCTTTGCATATCCTAGCTTGTTAGGAAGCTTGGGTTAGATCTCAGAGTCAGCTGTGATACAAAAGAGAGTGTTAAGGTCCTTTTTTTTCAAGGGCCCAACAGCGCTAGCTTGGCGGTAATGGGGCTTGAGCCCCAGACCTTCTGAACAGTAGCCCAAAGCCTTACTCATTGGGCCACTACTTCCCCATTTTAAAGACCCATGTCAATATATTAATTGTTATTAATTATTTATCTTTATTTTTGAATGCACAGTTTCATATAGAAATGAGTCAGAATGTGATTACCAGCAGATAATCACCATACGATACTTTGACCACATTATGACCACATATAGGTCAAGCCTCACTGACTGCCTGATTGTCTTTTTCCACCAAACCACAGTCAGGGGGGTCTTGGACAACTGGCCTTTTTCTTCTAGTTGCATCTCTCTGTTGTGTGACTAGGTGTGTTTCATTGCTATAATTAACAGTTCATTGGTGCTGGGCTTTCGTGGAATGCCCCACAGCCAGATTTTTCAGCAGAATATCCGTCATTAACCTGTTCTGTGATCTATTCTGAGTCTGTGAATTCCTTTCAAGTCATCTTGAGCTACAGTGGCATGCAAGGGAACCAGTTGCTAAGGTATAACACGATTGCACCATCATACGAAAAGAGGGTCTATTGGTTTAGTGGTTAGAGCACAGCTCTCTCATGCTCAGATGGGCTCTGGACTACTGATCATAAGGTTGTACATTTCAGTTCCAGTACTGCCAATCTGTCACTGTTGGGTCCTTGAACAGGTCCTTGAGCAACACTCATCTCCTCTGCTCAGTTCAGTTGTAAGTTGCTTTGGATAAAAAGTGGTTGTTAAGTGAATTAATATAAATATAAGGGTCTAGTCTAGTTTACATTCTTTGTATAGAAAATCAAATCCTGGATCCATGACTATAAAGTAATCAGTGGAAATTCACCTGACTACACGAGTCACTTGTAAGGGCCTACATTCCATCCCAATCATTACAATCTGTGAGTGAACAGTGCCTGCCCTATAAACTGTTGCACATTTTAAGACAGACTGTTTTCATCTGATGGAAAGTTGAATCCTGCCTTAGAACAGAATTATGTGATGAGTTTGTTCAACATGTAGCTTTTCTGCAAATGTAATGGCAATGCATTTGTATTTTACACATGATGTACAGTTTATTAATGATATGTTGTAGCGCTGGACAAACCCTTTTGCCACTGAAATAGATGGTTTTCCTTGTCGATATCATGGTGTGTGTGTGTGTGTGTGTGTGTGTGTGTGTGTGTGTGTGTGTATATATATATATATATATATATATATATATATATATATATATATATAGAGAGAGAGAGAGAGAGAGAGAGAGAGAGAGAGAGAGAGAGTAACATTTACTGTCTAAACAAAAATGTATATATACAGCACCAGTCAAAAGTTTGGACACACCTTCTAATTCAGTAATTTTTCTTTATTTTTATTAATTAAGAGACACTTCATGTCTTAAAGTAATGATGGATGTCATTTTACTTAGTTGAGCGATTTTTGACATAATATGGATTACTACAGTTGTGGAATAGGGCCATTTACTGTATGTTTATTATTTACTATTTACTGTTCGATCTCAACTCATTAAGAAGGCATGAAATTGCACTAATTAACTTTTGACGAGACACACTTGAAAAGCATTCCAGGTGACGACCTCATGAAGCTGGTTAAGATAATGCCAATAGTGTGCAATGCGTCATCAAGGTAAACCCTGGCTACTTTGAAGAATCTAAAATATGAAACAGTTTTTTTTAACACTTTTTTGTTTACCACACAATTCCATATATGTTCCATGTTATATATGTTCCACGACTTCATAGTTTTGATATTTTCAGTATTGTTCTACAATGTAGAGAAGAGTCAAAACACAGAAAAAAACATGACTGAGTATTTAATAATAATAATAATAATAATAATAATAATAATAATAATAATAAAATGTATTTCTTTAGAAGCGTGTGCATTTGATACTTTTTTCTTTTTTAAAAAATTTGCATATTATTGTCTTTTTTCCACCTCAACTACTAATCTGAGTATACAGGGCAGTATAAAGGACAATGAGGCCAAATGTGAAGCCTCCAGTGCACAAACATCTTACAAACTAATTCTGGTAATTCAACTCAGGAAGTGAGGCGTGTGTGACATTTTTCATGCCTCAGGAGGTGTGAGACCTCTGTTGAAATGGTTACCTTTGACAAGGACAGTTCTTCACTTTGATCACTGTGAGCCAGGAACTCGAAAGAGCATTTTAAGAATTTCTCTTCTGTGTCTCCATGTCATGCAATACTTTCTAACATCTTGTAGTATTGTAAAACAAGCTCATAATCTAAACTATTCATAATTCAGTCTACATGACACTAAAACTTGAATGGTTTAAGCAGCATGAAGCAGTGTGTCATGTTTCCTACTGTCCATCCAGATCTGCTTTTTTATGCCTCAGGAAACAGGTGATGTTCTACAGTACTCATATTCATTTCTTTATCATCCAAGGTGTCAGTCTGTGGGAGAGAAGACGACAGCCTCCACGCGGCCTCCCCTGCGAGTAGTGAGAAATGGTGCAAGACCAACTCATGAAACTAATGTCGCCAAAGAATCATCGAGCTGGCAGACCAAGGTACAGCCAAGGTCAAGACCAAGGCAGAGAACATCCTCCTTAGGACGGGTGGATACCCCCACCATCGAAAACCAAGGCCTGTCAGTGCTCCAACTCAATGTCGAGGGCCTTACCATCGCCAAACTCGAAGTCAGACATCTCGCCGATTCCAGTAAAGTGGCAGTTGTTCTCCTGCAAGAGACACACTGGGTTTCTGACGACAACCGCAAGCTGCCTGGGTTCTTCCTCGCTGGGTTCATCCACAGCAAGACGCATGGAATGGCAACCTTTGTCTGGGAAGGATTAAGTTGGTCAGCCACCAGCCACTCTCCACCTGGCTGCAACATTGAGTGGCTGGTCACCAAAATCCAAGAAACATCTGTTGTGAATGTATACAAGCCCCCACCAACAGCGCTGACTGTTATCATCACTTCCACCTGTGCCTGCTCCTGCCATCTATGCAGGTGACTTCAACTGCCAACATACAGATTGGGGTTACAACCACACATCACATGATGGTGAAGCGCTGAGTGAGTAGGCTTCTAACATTGAAGCACTGCTGCTCTTCGACCCAAAAGAGCCCCCAAGCTTCTTTTCTGCATGCTGGAACTCTTACACCAACCCAGACCTGGCCTTCGCCGTATGCCACAGTAATGACCTGAAACTATTGGGTGTTCCCTAACTCAATGTGTGGCCATGGGCTTATTGTATATGCCAGCCAAACTGCTAAAAATGAACTCGTCATCCCTCCGTCTAAATGTGGATGTTTACAGCCTGTGCGTCGACCTTTCCATCACTCGCCGGCCTCACTACGTACATAGAGGTTCTCGTCGCAAAGTCTGTTGTTATATAGGATCCTCAGGTGTCATCCCCACCCGAATATCCACAATGTCAACTTGTCCTTCGTCTACAGTATTCAGAAAGGGAGGCGTAAATTATGGAAACCTTACGACATTACCGTCGAGCCACTTCCCTGCTCCTCTGCGTCCCATTAACTATATCCCTGTCCACTGGTTGCCACGCTCCCTCCCTGTAAACAGAGCTTCCCATGGTGGAGCCGATGTTAAAAACCTGCGTTCCCTGACGTTCCACAGGATTTTACCAGCAGTAACTACACAACGACTGGACTCATTTAATGCCAAATTCGCTCTGTTCAATGCTAGGTCTCTATCAAATAAGACATTTATTTTAAATGACATTATGTAGTCTCGTATGCTGGACTTTTTATTTTTAACAGAGACTTGGCTAGCCGCTGGTGACATCTCTCCTTTTGGAGACCTCTGCCCCTCCCACCGCAGCTTCCTGAACTCACCTGGACTGACTGGCCGTGGGGTTGGTATAGCCACCGTTTTTAAAACTTGCCTTAATTGTAAATCTGTGCCCACTGATACTTACTCCTCTTTTGAAGTTCAAGTTCTCAAAATCCATGTCTCAGTTCCTATATTATGTGCTCTTGTCTACAGACCTCCTAAAACCAACAGCCTGTTTATTCAAGAGTTCTCCGACCTCTTATTGACTCTGGCTTCCCAATCTGATAAACTTTTAATATTAGGTGATTTTAATATACATGTTTGTTGCCCAACCAAGCCCATGGTTAAAGAATTTGTAAACTTAATTGACTCTTTCAGTCTTTGTCAATCTGTCTCTGGTCCAACACATTATAAGGGCCACACTTTAGATCTTGTCTTATCCTCTGGCCTCTCTGTGTCTGGTCTTGAAATGGTTGACACGGGAGTCTCTGACCACTCCTTGATTGTGTTTGATTCCTCTTTACCCCACTTCAGTCCAAGCCCTCCACTGCCCCCCTTGCTGACCAGGTGCATAAACTCTGCCACAGCCTTACATTTCTCTAACATTTTCATGGTCTCATAAGCTCAGCACATTTCTTCTGTCCTCTCTTCCTGTAATGATACAGAGAAACTACTCTCCCTGTTTAATGCCTCCTGCTCTGTCACTCTAGACTCTGTAGCGCCCTTAAAACCTAGATGGCCCAACCTTACTTTTGTGCGCACCCCTTGGCTAAATGACTCCACCCGTTCCTCAAGACAAACCTGTAGGAGGGTGGAGCGAAAGTGGAAAAAAGACAAGCTACAAGTGTCTTATGAGTGGTTCAGGGATAATTTAAAAATGTATCAATGTACTGTTAGGAAGGCCAAAGAACAGTATTACTCAGACTTAATTTCTACAAATGCCCACCAACCTAAAGTGCTGTTCAACACCATAAATTCAATTTTAAATCCTGTTACCACTGCTGGCACATTTACCCCATCTAATGAATCCTGTGAGCGCTTCTCAACCTTCTTCACCAACAAAATTGATCTGATAAGAGCCAGTATCATTCCCCCACTATCAGACCCCTCAGATTCTCATGCCATCACCTCCCATTTCCAACACTTTCAGCCAGTATCATGCTCACAGCTAACAGAAGTGGTTCAAAACATGAAGCCTACTTACTGCCCTCTGGACATCCTGCCATCATGTCTCTTTAAGGAGGCCTTCTCTATCCTTTGTCCCATTGTCTTGGCCCTCATCAACAGCTCCCTAATGAGTGGCAGTGTCACTTTGAGCTTTAAACATGCCATTGTACAGCCACTCCTCAAGAAACCCTCACTTGACTCTGATAACCTCAAAAATTATAGACCCATCTCTAAGCTGCCTTTCATGTCAAAGATTCTAGAAAAAGTTGTTTTTAACCAGATTTCTTCTTATTTGAAAACATTCAATATTTATGATAAATTTCAGTCTGGTTTTAGATCTGTGCACAGCACTGCTATTTTAGTACTGCTTGATCTAAGTGCAGCTTTTGACACAATTGACCACGACATTCTTTTTAAAAGATTAGAGGAAGATGTTGGTTTGAAGGGGCAGGTACTAAAATGGTTCCACTCCTACCTAACAAACAGACACTTCTCTGTCAGGATTGGAAACTGCTCATCCTCCTCCACCCCTATCAAATGTGGAATCCCTCAAGGCTCCATCCTGGGTCCCCTTCTGTTTTCTTTATACATGCTTCCGCTTGGGTCAATTTTAAAAAGACACAATATTTCCTATCACTGCTACGCAGATGATACTCAGTTTTATCTGCCAGCTTCACCTGATCCCCACTCCACAAACAGCCTCATTAGCTGCCTGAACGACATTAAATGTTGGATGGCAGGAAACTTCCTTCAGACCGAGGTGGTCATCTTTGGCCCCTGCAATTCAGCTGCCAGTATCACCCCCACCCTTGGTCCCTTGTCTGCATAATTTGCACAGTGAGGTTAAAAACCTTGGTGTTTTTATGGACAATACTTTGAGTTTTAACAAGCAGGTGGCAAATGTGGTGAGAGGTGGTTTTTATCATTTGAGAAATATTGGAAAGCTAAAACCAATATTAGCTCCAAAAGACCTAGAAATAGTTATTCATGCTTTTATTACTTCTAGGTTAGACTACTGCAATGCACTTTATCTGGGCTTGCCTCATTCCACCCTCACACACTTACAGATGGTCCAAAACGCTGCAGCTAGGTTCCTTGCTGGTACAAAGAAAAGGCAACACATCACTCCCATCCTAGCACAGCTACACTGGTTATCTGTGAGGTACAGAATTGATTTTAAAGTATTGTTGTTTGTTTTTAAAGCCCTAAATGGTTTGGCCCCTCAGTACATTTCTGATCTCCTCACACCTTGTTCTGCTCCCATATCCCTCAGGTCTTCATCACAACTTCTTTTTTCAGTGCCCCACACACACCTAAAAACCAAAGGTGACAGAGCCTTCTCTGTTGCTGCCCCTAAGCTCTGGAACAGTCTTCCTATATATGTCAGATTCTCTCCCACCATTGATTGTTTTAAATCCAATTTAAAGACGCATTTTTTCTCCCTTGATTTTGGCACAATCTGAGGTAGTAATTTCTATTTTCATTTTTATTTTTGATTTTATTTTCAATTTTAATTAGTGATGTCAAGTCTACCCCTTTTAATTATTTTAATTACTTTTATAAATTGTTTTGTTTATTTATCTTTATATTTTATATATTTATGCTATTTTTTTTTTTTACACTTTTTTGCTAGCTTGGGTTTTAATCTAGTCCAATTTCTTTATTTATTCTGTTTCCCTGTAAATGTTGTTCCAAATCTTGTGTTGTGCTGTGAAGCACTTTGGGGCCAACTTTGTTGTATAATGTGCTATATAAATAAAATGACTTGACTTGAAACTGGAGAGACGTGTCTTGGACAGGTTTCCTTGTTCACACCACCGGCCATCCATCATCAAAGTACCATCGCTGGTACAGCTGGTAGCTGGCAAACCAGTTAGGAGATGGAATTTCAGGAAGGCGAACTGGCAGTTGTTTATGGCAGAAATGGGAAGAAGAACTGCTGGTCTGCTGAACCCAGAAGCAGCTGATGTGGACACTGCATACGCCACTTACTGTAAAGTCCTCCTAAGGGCAGCAAAGCACAACATCCCGCGTGGCTACAACAAGAACTACATCCCAGGCTGGGATGAGGAGTGCAGCTGCCTGCTGCGCCAACACCAGCAGGCGGGCTCCAGGGAAGAAATGGACGCAACAGCAACAACTTTACTGCAGAAGCTGGATGACACCCGAAGGACTAGGTGGACTGAAGTAGTGGAATCTATCAACTTCACCCACTCTAGCCGGAAGGCGTGGCAGACCATCAACCTGCTCTCAGGGAGAAAAACAACACCCCGCAGGCACAGCAGATGCCATTGCTTCCCAGCTCCTCAAAAATGCCTGCTTCCCAGATGCAAAGAAAAACTTCACATGACTGATCTCGTGTGAGGTATCGTCCCTCCAGGGCAGCCAGCGTTGATGCCAACCTCTCAGGAGACTTCACAGCAGCCGAACTAAGTGCAGCAATTAACAAACTGAAGCCAGGCAAGTCACCAGGTCGAGACAATATCCACCCAGAGTTTGTCATACACCAAAGTGAAAGAACATCTTGCTGGCTATGCTCTTTCTTCTCAGCATGCTTCTGGAGGTCCAAGCTTCCAAAGACCTGGTGCCATGCTGCTTCCGTCATAGCCTTGCCAAAGCTGAACAAACCCATCTCTCTGCTCTGTGTCCTATATAAGATCCTGGAGAGGCTGATTCACAGCCGCACTGAGCCAGTGGTGGACCCACAACTCCCACCGGAACAAGCTGGCTTCCACCGAGGCAGGTTAACAGTGGATCAGGTAACTCTACTCACTCAGGACATCGAAGACAGCTTTTAGGATAACGAGAAATCCCGGACCGGCACATGGTGAGGTTCATCATGGAGATGCTATTGAACCGTAGCTTTATCCTACAGACCAGCGATGGCCAGACCAGCAGGCTCCGAAGACTGAAGAACGGTGTCCCGCAAGGCTCCATCCTCTCACCAATGTTGTTTAACATCTACATTCACGACCTGCCAGAAATAATATCTACCAAGTACGGCGATGCGGACAATTTGGCCATCATGCTTCGATTCCCAACATGGAAGGCGATGGAAGATGGTCTCAACCGAGACATAGGCATCCTGGCAGACTACCTCCAGAAGTGGCACCTTCAGCTCAGTGTGGGCAAGACAGTGTCTGCAGCATATCATCTCAACAATCGGGAAGCAATAAGGGAATGGGATGTGTATGTTGGCAACAACCGCCTGGAGTTCCAGCAAGCCCCCAAATGCCTTGGTGTACGCTTGGATCGGAGCAACACCTGGATGAAGTGAAGGCCAAGGTAACAACAAGGGTCTCACTCATCCGCTGTCTGGTGGGTTCGACTTGGGGAGCTTCCCCCAGACCCTTCACATATCCACGCAAGCCCTTGTCCTACCCGTAGCCGAATACTGTGCCCCTGCCTGGAGCAGAAGTCCACACATGAACAAGGTAGATACTGCCATCAACAGCGCCCTCCGGATAGTAAATGGTTGTCTGAAACCCACCCCTGTGTCCCACCTGCCAGTCCTTGCTGGAATCACCCCGGCCAGTCTCTGACGGGATGCAGCTACCCTCACCCTGGCAAGAAAAGCCGGGAAGTATGATTGGCACATCCTGCACAAAGCCACAATAACACCAGGCAGGCTCAAGTCTCGCCATCCCTACAACAAGGCAGCATAAGAGATGCTACAGTCTATCCCTGAGGACTTGTCCAGAGACGCCTGGCTGGCAGCATCCTGGAAACAGACGTGGGTGACGGCTGGGTCCTCCTGCATCCAATGATACATCAGGGACCTAGGAGGCGGTGTAAAAGGAGAAGACCTGCCACGCCACCTGTGGACCTCGCTGAATCGTCTACGCACTGGGGTCAGCCGCGTCAAGTCATCTCTGAAGAAGTGAGGCCTATCGGACAGTGCGGCATGCAAGTGTGGCGAACCTGAACAGACTGCCGAGCACATAATCACCGGCTGCCCCCTATACAGCCCACCCTCAGAAGCTGACCTCTTCGACTTAGGACCAGAGACGAGGGCGTGGCTGCATGACACTGAGTTGGCCATCTGATGATATATGAAAGAGAGTGTCAGTCTGTCACATTTAGTGTCTTTTTAGTACACACACACACACACACACACACACACACACACACGTAACCTACAGAACCTAGCAAGCTGCTAGATAACTAATGTTAACTGTTAACATTCGCTGCACGTGAGATACAATGCGCAAGCAGCTGTTCCTAAAAGCTGTTCCTGCAATTTCTGGGGGAAAAAAGGTCTACTTCTGACACAACACTAAAATCTGTCACAAGCTCAGTTTCTTAGCTGTTGTGAAAAGGTTTTATTTACGCTCCTGTAATTAGTTTGGCCCATCTTGCCATAGTGGAACCTGATTTATTTTATTTGTTGCGTAACAGAGGAACAGTTGCCTGTCACATGTTCAACCCTAACTCAGATTCAGCAGTGACAACTTACACATCTTGCTAATTTCCCAGAAAAAAAAAATAATAAAAAGGTGTTTTAAGGTTCACAAAGGTCACAACAATATTTAACATTAAGTGATTTATACACCAGCTCCAGTCTTCTCTTTGATATGAATAATCGTGTGTATCAGGTGTGTGTATTAAACACACTAGTCTTTACAAGCGGAACAATGACTGTAGTTTTAAGACCATCTTATTTAATAGGCTCCAAAATAAACAATCCACATTCACATCTTTTGAGTACAGTACATTTGGCACAATAAAATGCGTACATTAAACATGGCAATGATGAAAGGCCAGAGGGAAAAAAAAACATTTAAAAAAAAGTTGTGTGACACACTGTACAGTTTCACAACACAATACAATGAAAGAAAATGCTTACATACACATGTATGATACTTACAGTGATATAATACACATAACTTACATTAATTTGCACTGTACCTCTGTTTATACATACATAATACGCAATCAGACAGAGATAGATTTGCACTGTCCCAAGAGGTACTTCCTGTAGACATGTATATATGCTTATTTTGTTTGAACTTGTTAATGTGTACAACAGCCTGAATGTGATTCCTATTTCGAGTCTTCTGTATATATAAAACATTTATCATAATATTTTAAAATGTGTAACACCCTAGGCAGATTTGGCAAGGAAGTAGTGAGGACTCCTTTGCAGAAGTGCAGTGAAAACAGCAGCAGCAGCAAAACAATGCAAAGACACACAAACTGACAGCCCACCGATGAACCACATGCAATTTTATTACTTGTCAAAAAGGAGTAAGATTATGGCTAAAGCTAGTCTGGGTGTTGTAGTGGGAGTCTTTGCTGTGGGACAAGAAATGTTCACAAGAAGTCTCAGAATAATGTATCTGAAAAAGAAGACAGCTTTGCAATAAAATAGTAAAGAAGACGTTAATAGGAAAGTAATGCTGTGCTGTAAACACTTCGACAGTCTTTATCATTTTTGTGATCGTGACTCAAAGCTTCAAACTTCCAGGACCCACGAGCTTCTGCAAACATTGCTCACTTTCTTACTTACACAACTTTTGACATTAGTTTTGAATAATTTCTTTTGGTTACTGCATGATAGGTTTCATGATAATGTAAAAACTGAATAATAGTCTGCAACATCAAGGAGTTAAACTGTGATGTTATGGTATTTTGTTGTTCATGTTTTTATCATTTATTTATATATTTATGGAGTAACCTGGTGTAGAGTAGCATAGTTGTAAAAAAGGGCATGTGGAGGACAATGAATACACTGTCAAAAAGGTGTGGTTTGGCAACATTCAATCAAATCAACCCTCAATCACTTTCACATCCAAGTATGCGTCCAGAAACATAAGCATTTTTCTTATAATAATAATAATAATAATAATAATAATAAAATAATTAATTCTAAGAATACTTGACTGGCTCACAGAACTTCACTCACACCTGTACCATTCGATGGCTTTTACTGGACAAATCCTCATGTCTATAACTGGAGTAAAACTGGTTCAGGAATGAATTAGTTTTTTTGTTTTTGATGTTCAAAAATTTGCTTTGTTTGACCAAAAATATATATTTAGGCACTGACTAAAAGTGGAGCTCCCAATGAGTGTAAAATGTGTTAATAAATAATCCCATGTTTTTTTTTTTTTAAAGCAAATTAAAAAGAAGCGCTGGATAAAAACTCATCTAGCTTATGTAAATAAAAATACAAATTTTGTTGTCCAATGGTCAAGTGTTTATGAGATACGTTGCCTTGCACTTACAATCGGGTTCCCTGTGGTGGTACACGTACATCGTTCGTGTGTACGGACGTTGTACGGTCGCAAAAGCCATCAAAAATCAGGTTGATGCATTACCATATTCTCTTAAGTATGGAGCTCTGTTATAATGTTCTGGGTATAATTTTGCCCAACTGCCAGATTTACATTAAATAGCCAAGTTGTTCTTATTTGAGGATACAATAATTCAGCTTGTTGTATTTATGTAATATTTGGGAGATATATCATCTTTAGGTTGAAGTGGAAAAACCTATATAGTGTACAGACACAAAAACAGGTTCTAAGAAACATGACCCACATTTTAATTATTTTGAGAACAAAAGTGCAATTTTAGACCAATGTGAGTTTGAAAATGCCAATTTGTCACTAGATTTTAAAAGCTACACCTCCAGCTGCTCCACTCCAACCAACATTAGCACAGATGCATTCAGTTATGACCCTAAATATATAGCAACTGAGTGCAAACTGGGAAAGTTGTCTTACCCCCAAATAAATACACTGATGTACATCAAGGTACACTTGCGCTAGCAGAAGAAAAGTGCCCTCTGCACTGGTCAACTGAAAAAGTCACCAGTAAAGATTAATTAGCATAATCATCAAATTATATGACACTGAGAGAAAGAACAGATAAAAGAAAGGGGAAGGAGGAAAGAGGAGAAAACTATAATCGTCATATGCAAATGAGACACCCATAGACAGTTTATTGCACATGGACAGTAAATTACTCATATTCATATTCTAGTACTATATTGTTGTTTTCATGACCATGCAACAGATAAGGCCATTATTTAGACCTTAGACTTATATACAGGACATGTTCTATAGATAGACAGATGTGAATAGGTACTGATCTCTCATTCACAATCCTGAGCCTTGGTTCAGTGAAGAAAATTTATTCAACTGACAATAAGACAGCCCAGTAATAATAATTAAAAAAATAAATACATTTAATACACTCAATACACTCATGAGACACGTGCCCTCTCAAAATCACTCTCACAAAAAAAAAGACAGACACAATCATTTCCACAAACACTTTGAATGGCATGAGTTAAAGTCAACACTTCTAAGGTAAGGTTGATCCAAAAGGCAGCTCAGAAATCCTCCTACCAGTGAATCAAACACCACTGGCAAATTTTCTGGATTCTTTTGGAAACATCCCCCTGAATTTAAAGCAAGATAACGAGCTACACCTTTAATTGTAGTTTGCCTACATTTGGTTTTACAGAACAAGGGAAGGGCTACACTGCAGATGTGACATTCAGGAGAAATCAAGTACAGCCTCAGATCCACCAACACTTGATTCCTTTAGTACCAGGACCAGAAGTCTGAATACTGGCTCTGATGTAGTGTATATTCAACATGTATTGAATCTTCAGGGGGGAAAAAAAGAATTCAACGTCAATATTTTTTAAAATCATTTTTAAATATTTCCTATGCAGTGATTCTTATGAAATGTAGACCAGACATTGGTACTAATGCAATGCACCTGTACACCTAAAGAAATTGTAATATTTCTATCTGTTTAAAAAATTATGCGCAATAAAGTGGAATGACACAGGAGAGAAGTACTGAACACGTTAACTGAAATTTGGAGAACCCTTTGTTTGTAATGACGGCTTCCAGATGCTTCTTGTATGAAGAAATGAATCCCTCTCAGTGTTCAGGTGGGGTTTTTACACAGACACTTTAAATCTTGAAGATTTCAGGGAGCCTGCTGGTGAAGCTTGAGCTTCAGTTCATTCAACACATTTTCTGTTGGGTCAAAGTGTGGTGATTGACTGGGACACTGCAACATCTTAATTTTCTTCCTGTGGAACCAGTTGAGTCTCCTTTGCAGGATTACTCTCCTGCTGTAAGGTCCACTCGTATCTTATCTTATCCTCATTGTCTTGGTGGATGGCAACAGATTCTTCTCAAGAATTTCCCAGTACATTCTGTTGGTACCATGAGAAGAGAAACCGCCCCATACCAGGATGCTTACACCTCCAAACTTCACTGGAGGTAAAATATTTTTTGAGTCATATGCAGACACATTTCACTTCCAAACATGGTGCATCATATCATTGCCGAAAAGTTTGATTTTTGTCTTGTCTGGCCATAATAATCCCCATAATCTACAGGCTTCTCCAAATGTTTTGTAGTAAACTTCAAACGAGCTTTCACATGGTTTTTCTTCAGTAAGTGTTCCCTATGAAGACTGCATCCTGCTGCTTACAGGTCTTTCAGAAGCTCTTTTCGAGTTGTCCTTGGCTCTTGAGCTATTCTTCTGACTAACTTTCTAACTGCTCAGTCAGAAATCTTGCAAGGAGATACTGTATGTGCCTGGTTGGTCAAAAGATGTTGTGGATATTGGCCCTAGTGGTGCTTTTAAGAACATTTTGAAAGTACTAACCTACCAACATGCACTAATGTCAAAGTCCCTTCCGCGCCAGAATCTGGTCTTCCCAGGCAGTCTCTTGTCCCAGTACTAACCAGCTCTTTGAGGCGCATGGGTGGGGCACCGATCTCTGTTTCGATAGCCCTTGGCCTCTCGTCTATACAGTTAGGGTTACAGTGGGGGGTTAGTCCTCTGGTAACCACAAGAGTTTGACTTCCCTACTCACATCTGTATTGCAGCATGCCTTGCCAGATGGCAGTAGGCACCATTTTTTATGATGGTCTTTGGTATGACCCGACCACGAGTAGAATTCACGATCTCCCAGTCGAGAGGCGGACATGCTAACCACTAGGCCAGCTCGCGGTATGCACTAATGTAGGTGATTTTAATTAGCATAATTAGTGGAATCAGTTATTTCTTACTGATAGCAGTGGATTTTCCTGTGCCATTCCACTTTATTTCACATAACTTTATTTATAGATTGGAATATAATATTTATTTGACTGTGTATTTTTTTAACACTGAGTTGTTTTTTTTAATTGTTGACGTGTTAAATACTTTAGGCCACCATATACACACACAGTGGGTTCCAAAGTTCTAGACCACTAGTGAAAATGCTTCTGTTTTCCTTTTTAAATTTAACATAATTTTCATTACAACTGATATTGTTGACAACTTGAGCAAAAAGTAGGATTCATTGGCGTGTCATCTGAACACAGGCTTCAGTAGAAGAGATTAAGCATGAGGAAAATCTGACCTTTTGTACCAAGGAGTTAAGCAGCCAATATCACAAATTTGCCTAAATTTAAATAGGGACCTAGAAACAGTGCAGTATCTTGAATAGTAAATATTCAAGATATTGAACATTTACTTTCTTTATTTTAAATATTTCAAATTTCCAAAATCTTCTGTTTGGATTTCCAATTTTAAATGAAAAAAATCTCTTTTGGACCCTACTGTATATGTATATAAGGCTAATGCTGACTCAACTGGTCGCTTAAAATTATGTCGATAACACTAATTCCTGATAGAAAATAATGACTGATTCTAAAAGACTAGTTGCATGTAAGCCTTTGAAAAATGAACACGTACTGCTTCAATTGAGAATCTTCAAATGAATGCAAAGTACTCCTCCAAAAATCTGGTTGGTTGATAATATAATAATTAACAAAGTTATTATTATAATCATTATTAGAGTAAAGTACTTGGGCTTCTTTTTAATGTTCTGAACAGAGTTTCTGCTTAGGCATACATGTGTGTATTTTGTGTGAATATGATTGTACAGACTTGCATTGACTTGTTCAGCTGAAAGACTCTTTGTGTTCTTTAAAATAAAAATCCTAGAATCTGGAAATCAAAAACAAACAAAAAAACTGCATGAGCAGCTTTTAATTAAACATGTAAACCCACACTGTAGATGGTCTTCATTCAGTCCTTAAAGGTGAACAACACCACTGTGTAGCAGATGGAGGAATGTAGGAGATGAAATTTTTAAATCCTAGGACACAGACTCTTCACCAAAGTAGGAGAAGCCCTTAAACTCGTCTTGATTGATCTGTTTGATGATGGCATCATCTACAGGAGTAAGCACAGGCTCTTCGCGTGTGAAGTCTTGGTCAAAGTTATTGACGTCCCGCTTGGTTTTCTGTAAGGAGGAGCAAGGGAGAAACTCAATTCGCTCTCAGGATTGCTTATTCATGTAAGAGGTCGGAGGTCAGAGGTCAGCACCAGATCAGAGGTTGAAATCCAGCCAAACATTAGTATTTTATTGATTTTCTAAAGCACTCTGATTTAATACAAATTTGCAAAAGGTCACTCTCCCTTCATAGATCAATACCTTAAAACAGTTTGAAATAAAACAAAGGACATTTAGCTTCTTTGGCACTATGGCCATTTTTACACAGTCAAGGGCCACAATTGATTATAATAGGCTTTACTGGGCAAATACTTTTCCAAAGTGTTTTATCTTTTTTGGGGGTAAAACATTTTTTAGGATTGTAATTCAACCATCAAGTTTACAACCCCAATTCCAAAACCGTTAGGATGCTGTCTCATCTCATTATCTGTAGCCGCTTTATCCTGTTCTACAGGGTTGCAGGCAAGCTGGAGCCTATCCCAGCTGACTATGGGCGAAAGGCGGGGTACACCCTGGACAAGTTGCCAGGTCATCACAGGGCTGACACATAGACAACCATTCACACCTATGGTCAATTTAGAGTCACCAGTTAACCTAGCCTGCATGTCTTTGGACTGTGGGGGAAACCGGAGCACCCAGAGGAAACCCACGCGGACAACATGCAAACTCCGCACAGAAAGGCCCTCGTCGGCCACGGGGCTCGAACCCGGCCCTTCTTGCTGTGAGGCGACAGCGCTAACCACTACACCACCATGCCGCCCGTTAGGATGCTGTGTAAAATGTAAATAAAAACAGAATGCAGTGATTTGCAAATCCTCAAATTCGCAAAGTGGAAAAGTGGTCTGTGGTCTGATGAGTCCACATTTCAGATCGTTTTTGGAAATCATGGACGTTGTGTCCTCTGGGCTAAAGAAGTAAAGGACCATCCAGATTGTACTGGCACAAAATTCAAAAGCCAGCATCTGTGATGGTATAGGGGTATGTTAGCACCCATGGCATGGGTAACTTGCACATCTGTGAAGGGACCATTAATGCTAAAAGATACATGCAGGTTTTGAAGCAACAAATGCTGCCATCCAGACAATGTCTTTTTCAGGGATGTCCCTGTTTATTCCCGCAAGACAATGCCAAGCCACATTCTGCACATGTTACAACAGTGTGGCTTTGGAGCAATAGAGTGCGAGCGCTAAACTGGCCTGCCTGCCTCCCATTTAAAATGTACTATGGTGCATTATGAAGCACAAAATATGTCGATGGAGACACCGGTCTGTTGAGAAATTGAAGTTGTATATCAAGCAAGAATAGGAACGAATTTGATAGTCAAAATGTCAACAATTAGTGTCTTCAGTTCCCAATTACTTACTGTGTTGTTAAAAGAAAAGGTGATGTCACACAGAGGTGGCACAGTGGTGTAGTGGTTAGCACTGTCTCTTCACAGCAAGAAGGTTCTGGGTTCGAGCTCAGTGGCTGACATGGGCCTTTCTGTGTGGAGTTTGTATGTTCTCCCCGTGTCCGCGTGGGTTTCCTCCGGGTGCTCCGGTTTCCCCCACAGTCCAAAGACATGCAGTTAGGTTAATTGGTGGCTCTAAGTTGACCGTAGGTGTGAATGTGAGTGTGAATGGTTATTTGTCTCTATATGTCAGCCCTGCGATGACCTGGCGACTTGTCCAGGGTGTGCCCTGCTTCTCGCCCATAGTCATCTGGGATAGGCTCCAGCTTGCCTGCGACCCTGTACAGGATAAGTGGCTATAGATAATGGATGGATGTCACACAGTGGTAAACATGCCCCGTTCTAACTTTTTTTGGAACATGCTGCAGGCATCAAATTCAGAATGAGTGTATATTCACAAAAGACAATCAAGGTTATCACTTTGCACATTAAATATCTTGTTGAGGTACTGTGTTCAGCTGAATATAGATCGAAAAGGATTTGCAAATCAATGCATTCTGTTTTTATTTGCATTTTACACAGCATCCCAATGTTTTGGAATCAGGATTGTAATTCATGCACTAACAAATGCACTATTTACCATATCTGATTAAGAGTTCACAACTGTCAACAGAGTAGAGTATGACGATTCATTTGCCACTGCCCCCCTACTCTTTCCTGTCCATGGCTGTCAGTGAAGATTAGCAGAGCTCATTCCTCTCCGTTTGTCTCTCTCATTAAATCAGTCTCTTTCTATATCCCTGTCTCTCCGTCCTGTCTGATACAGCAGGGATTTGATCAACCTGAGTAACTGCGAGGTATGTGCTTAGCAACACTATGATGTGGTGTGGTCAGCTTTTAGAAAATACATGCTAAATGGCCTCACATGTCAAAGCATATTTACGGGGAAAGTAGTTCAGATGCCTGATTTACATACATTGTGTGTGGTATTTGCATATATCTGGTTGTCTGACTCAAATTCTTCCTTTTTGTTTGTCTGTATGGTGTAATCCTCCTTTCCCTGACTCACTGTTTCATGGGGCACTGAAGGGCAATTTGAGCTGGAGTGAAAGTTGAGCTGAGAGACAAGGCCACTTCACACACTACAACATGCATTCCTCATACTCCAGGAGCGGCCAGTGTC